>NW_022144673.1:0-55064 GCF_007565055.1 Rhinopithecus roxellana
AATAGAGGTAAAAAATATAGACATCATCGATATAATAGATACAGGTATGGCGTATAGACGTATAGATATAATAAAGGTATAAAATATAGACTAATAGATATAATAGATACAGGATAAATATTGACATAATAGTTATAATAGAGTTATAAAACACAGACATAATATATTATAAACACAATAATGTAATAGATATAGGTATAAAATATAGCCATAATAGATATAATACACATAAGTATACAATATAGACATCATTGATATAACATATATAGGTCTAAAATATAGAAATAATAGATATAATAGATAAGGTATAAAATATAGATAAAATCGATATAATAAGATATTAGGTATAATAAATATGTTATAGATATAAAAATAGATATAATAGATATAAAAGATACTAGGTAAAGATATAGACATAATAGATAAATGAATATGGGTGTAAAATATAGACATAATAGATATAATAGAATAGGTATAAAATATAAACATAAGAGATAGATATAAGGTATAAAATATAAACATAATAGATATAATGGATATACTATAAAATATGGACATAATAGATATAATAGATATAGGGATAAAATATGGACAAAATAATATAATAGATATACGTATACAAATATACACATATAGTAGATTAAATAAGATATAGGTATAAAATAGGTTAAAATATATACATAATAGACATAATAGATAGGCATGAAATATAAACATAATAGATATAGGTATAATATATAGACATAATAGATATAGGAATAAAATATAGACAGAATTGAAATAGTTATAAAATATACACAAAATTGATATAAAAGATATAGGTATAAAATATAGACATAATAGATATAATCAATATAGTTATAAAATATTGACATAATAGATATAATAGATATAGATATAAAATATAGACATAGTAGGTATAACAGGTATAGGTATGAAATATAGACATAATAGATATAATAGATATGTGTATAAGATATAGACATAAGCTTCTTCTCCGATAAAACACCAAAGGCGGATGACGCCGGTGCAGCGGGGTGGTCCGGAGGCCCTGGTGGCCCTGGGATGGGGATCCGCGGTGTCTTCCGCGGAGGTTTCGGCATTGGCATCCGGGGCGGGGTCGCGGGCCGTGGACGAGGTCGCGGCCGAGGCCGCAGAGCTCGCGGAGGCAAGGCCGAGGATGAGGAGTGGATGCCCGTCATCAAGCTGGGACGCTTGGTCAAGGACATGAAGATCAAGTCCCTGGAGGAGATCTACCTCTTCTCTCTGCCCATTAAGGAATCTGAGATCATTGACTTTTTCTTGGGGGCCTCTCTCAAAGATGAGGTTTGAAGATTATGCCGGTGCAGAAGCAGACCCGTGCTGGTCAGCGCCCAGGTTCAAGGCGTTTGTTGCTATCGGGGACTACAATGGCCACGTCGGCCTGGGTGTTAAGTGCTCCAAGGAGGTGGCCACCGCCATCCGTGGGGCCATCATCCTGGCCAAACTCTCCATTGTCCCGGTGCGCAGAGGCTACTGGGGGAACAAGATCGGCAAGCCCCACACCGTCCCTTGCAAGGTGACAGGCCGCTGTGGCTCTGTGCTGGTGCGCCTCATCCCTGCACCCAGGGGCACTGGCATCGTCTCAGCGCCTGTGCCCAAGAAGCTACTCATGATGGCTGGTATTGATGACTGCTACACCTCAGCCCGGGGCTGCACTGCCACCGTGGACAACTTCGCCAAGGCCACCTTTGATGCCATCTCTAAGACCTACAGCTACCTGACCCCTGACCTGTGGAAGGACACTGTGTTTACCAAGTCTACCTATCAGGAATTCACTGACCACCTTGTCAAGACCCACACCAGAGTCTCCGTGCAGCGGACCCAGGCTCCAGCTGTGGCTACAACATAGGCTTTTTAATATAAGAAAATAAAGTGAATTAAGCCTGTTAAAAAAAAAAGATATAGACATAATAGATACAATAGATATAGGTATAAAATAAAGACAGATATAATAGATACAGATATAAAATATAGACATAATAGATATAGGTATAAAATATAGACATATTAGATATCGGTATAAAATATAGACATAATAGATTTAATAGATATATTTATAAAATATAGACATAATAGTTATAATAGATATAGGTATAAAATATACACATAATAGATATAGGTATAAAATATAGACAAAATAGATATAGGTATAAAATATAGATTATAGATATAATAGATATAGGTATAAATATAAACATAATAGATATTATAGAGATGGGTATAAAATAGAGAAGTAATAGATATAATAGATATAGGTGTAAAATATAGACATAGTAGATATAATAGATATAGTTATAAAACATAGACATAATTGATATAATAGATATAGGTATAAAATATAGACATAATAGAAATAATATAGGTATAAAATATAGACATAATGGATACAGGTATTAAATATAGACATAATAGAAATAATGGAAATAAGTTTACATACAGACATAATAGATATAATAGATATAGGTATCAAATATAGACATAATAATATAATAGATATAGGTATAAAATATTCACATAATAGATATAGGTAAAACTATAGACATAATGTTTATAATAGATATAGGTATGAAATACAGACATAATAGATATAGTAGGTATGGGTTTAAAATAAAGACATAAAGCATAATAGATATAGGTATAAGATACAGACATAATAGATATAATAGATATAGGTACAAAATACAGACATAATAAATTTAATACATATAGGTATAAAACATGGATATAATAGATATAATAGATATAGGTATAAAATACAGACATAGTAGATATAATACATATTGGCATAAAATATAAACATTATGGATATCATGGATAAAGATATAAATTATAGTCATAATAGATATAATAGATATAGGTATAAAATATGGACATAATGGATATAATAGATATAGGGATAAAACATAGACAGAGTAGATATAATAGATATAGGTATGAAATATAGACATAATAGATATAAGAGATATAGGTATAAAATATAGAGTAGATATAATAGATATAGGTATAAAATATAGACATAATAGATATCCGTGTAAAATATAGACATAACAGATATAATAGATATAGGTAAAAAATATAGACATAACTGGTATAAAATATAGGTATGAAATATAGACATAACAGATATAGGTATAAAATATACACATAATAGATATAAGAGATAGATGTGTAAGATATAGACATAATAGATACAATAGATATAGGTATAAAAAATAGACATAATAGATATAATAGATATATGTATAAGATATAGACATTATCGATATAATGGATACAGGTATAAAATATAGACATAATAGATATAATAGATATAGGTATAAAATATAGACATAATAGATATAATAGATATAGGAATAAAATATAGACATAATTGAAATAGGTATAAAATATAGACAAAATGGATATAAAAGATATAGGTATAAAATATAGACATAATAGATATAATAGATATAGGTATGAAATATAGACATAATAGATACAATAGATATAAGTATAAAATATGGACATAATACACATAATAAATATACGTATAAAATATAGACATAATAGATATAATAGATATAGGTATAAGATATAGACGTAATTGATATAATAGATAAAGATATAAAATATAGACATAATAGAAATAATAGATATAGGTATGAAATATAGACATAATAGATATAATAGATATATGGATAAGATATAGACATAATAGATACAATAGATATAGGTATAAAATATAGACATAATTGATAAATATAGATATAAAATATAGACACAATAGATATAGGTATAAAATATAGACATATAAGATATAATAATTATAGGTATAAAATATAGACATAATAGCTATAATTGATAGAGTTAGAAAATATAGACATAATACATAAAGGGATACAATGTAGACATAATAGATATAATAGATATAGGTATTAAATATAGACAAAATAGATATAATAAATATTGATATAAAATATAGACATAATAGACATAGGTTAAAATATAGACATAACAGAAATAATATATAGTTCTAAATATAGACATAAGCGATATAATGGATATAATGGATGGAGGTATAAAATATAGACATAATAGATATAATAGGTATAGGTATGATATATAGACATAATAGACATAATAGATATATGTATAAGATATAGAAATAATAGATACAATAGATATAGGTATAAAATATAGACATAATAGATATAATAGATATTGATATAAAATATAGACATAATAGATATAGCTATAAAATATAGACATATTAGATATAATAATTATAGGTATAAAATATACACATAATAGATATAATAGATACAGGTATAAAATATAGACATAATAGATATAGATATAAAATATAGACATAATAGATTTAATAGATATAGGTATAAAATATAGACATCATAGATAAAATAGATATAGGTATAAAATATAGACATAACAGATAAAATAGATATTTGTACAAAATATAGACATAATAGACATAGGTATAAAATATAGAGAAAATAGATATAGGTATAAAATATGAACATAATAGATATAATAGAGATGGTTATAAAATATAGACGTAATAGATATAATACATATAGGCGTAAAATATAGACATAGTAGATATAATAGATAGGTATAAAATATAGACATAATAGATATAATAGATATAGGTATAAAATATAGACATAAGAGATATAATAGATATAGGTAAAAAATGTAGACATAATAGATATAATAGATATAGGTATCAAATAGAGACATAATAATTATAATAGATGTAGGTATAAAATATTCACATAATAGATATAGGTACAAAGAATAGACATAATGGTTATAATAGATATAGGTATGAAATATAGACATAATAGATATAATAGGTATAGGTTTAAAATAGAGACATAATATATATAATAGAAACAGGTATAAAATATAGACATAATAGAAATAGGTATAAAATATAGACATAATAGATATAATAGATATAAGTATAAAATACAAATATAATAGATATATGTATAAAATATAGACACAACAGATATTATAGATATAGGTATAAAATAGAGACATAATAGATATAATACATATCGGTGTAAAATATAGACATAATAGATATAATAGATATAGGTACAAAATATAGATATAATAGATATAGGTATGAAATATAGACAAAATAGATATAATAGTTATAGTTATAAAATATAGACATAATAGATATAGATATAAAATATAGACATAATAGATTTAATAGATATAGGTATAAAATATAGATATAATAGATATAATAGATAAAGATATAAAATATAGACATAATAGATATAGGTATAAAATATAGACAAAATAGATATAATGGATAAAGGTATAAAATATAGACATAATATATATAGGTATAAAATATAGACAAAATAGATATAGGTATAAAATATAGACATAGATATAATAGATATAGATATAAAATATAAACATAATAGATATAATAGGGATGTGTATAAAGTATACATGCAATAGATATAATAGATATAGGTGTAAAATATAGACATAGTAGATATAATAGATATAGGTATAAAATATAGACATAATGGATATAATACATATAGGTATAAAATACAGACATAATAGATATAATAGATATTGGTATAAAATATAGACATAATAGATATAATAGATATAGATATAAAATATAGACATAATAGATATAAGAGATATAGGTATAAAATATGGACATAATTGATCTAATAGATATAGGTATAAAAGATAGATATAATAGATATAATAGATATAGGTATGAAATATAGACATAAGAGATATAACAGATATAGGAATAAAATATAGACATAATTGAAATAGGTATAAAATATAGACAAAATAGATATAGGTATAAAATATAGACATAGATATAATACATATAGGTATAAAATATAAACACAATAGATATAATAGAGATGGGTATAAAATATAGATGTAATAGATATAATAGATATAGATGTAAAATATAGACATAGTAGATATAATAGATATAGGTAAAAACATGGACATAATAGATATAATAGATATAGATATAAAATATAAACATAATAGATATAATCCATATAGGTATAAAATACAGACATAATAGATACAATAAATATAAGTCTAAAATATAGACATAATAAATATAATAGATATAGGTACAAAATATAGACATAATATATACAGGTATAAAATATAGACGTAATAGATATAGGTATAAAATATGGATACAATAGATATAATGGATATAGGTATAAAATATAGATATAATAGATATTATAGACATAGGTATAAATTATATATATAAGAGATATAATCGATATAATACATATTGGCATCTAATACAGTTATAATGGATAGAATAATAAGTTTTAAAGTATAGATGTAATACATATAATAGATACAGGTATAAAATGTAGATATAATAGATATAGGTATAAATATAGACTAGATATAATAGATATAGGTATAAAATATAGACAAAATAGAATTGTTACAGGTATAAATTATAGACATAATAGATATAGATATAAAATATAGACATAGTAGATATAGGTATAAAATATAGACATATAAGATATAATAATTAAAGGTGTAAAAATAGACATAATTGATATAATAGATATAGGTATAAAATACAGACAAAATAGATATAATAGTTATAGGTATAAAATATGGCCATAATAGATATAGATATAAAATAAAGACATAATAGATTTAATAGATATAGGTATAAAATATAGATATAATAGATATAATAGATAAAGGTATAGAGTATAGATATAATAGATAAAACAGATATAGGTATAGAATATAGACATAATGGATATAGGTAAAAAATGTAGAGAAAATAGATATGGGTATATAATATAGACATAGATATAATTGATATAGGTATAAAATATAAACATAATAGATATAATAGAGATGGGTATAAAATATAGACGTAATAGATATAATCGATATAGGTGTAAAACATAGACATAGTAGATTTAATAGATATAGGTATAAAATATAGACGTAATAGATATAGTAGATATAGGTATAAAATACAGACATAATAGATATAATTGATATTGGTATAAAATATAGACATAATAGATATAGGTATAAAATATAGACTAATAGATATAGAAATAGGTATAAAACATAGACATAGTAGATATAATAGATATAGGTATCGAGTATAGAGATAATAATTATAATAGATACAGGTATAAAATATAGACATAAAAGATATAGGTAGAAAATATAGACATAATGGTTATAATAGATATAGGTATGAAATACAGACATATTAGATATAATAGGTAGAGGTATAAAATATAGACATTAAACATATAATAGATATATGTATAACATATAGACCTAATAGATATAATAAGTATAGGTATAAAATACAGACAGAATAGATATAACAGATATATGTATAAGATATATACATAATCGATATAATAGATATAGGTATAAAATATAAACATAATAGATATAATAGATATAGTTATCAAATATAGACAGAAGAATTATAATAGATATAGGTATAAAATATTGACATAATAGATACAGGTACAAAGTATAGACATAATGGTTATAATAGATATAGGTATGAAATATAGACATAATAGATATTATAGATAGAGGTATAAAATATAGACATAATAGATATAATAGATATAGGAATAAAATATAGACATAATTGAAATAGGTATAAAATATAGACAAAATAGATATTAAAGATATAGTTATATAATATAGACATAATAGATAAAATAGATATAGGTATAAAATATAGACATAATAGATATGATAGATATATGCATAATATATAGACATAATTGATATAATAGATATAGGTATAATATATAGACATAATAGATATAATAGATATAGGTATAAAATATAGACATAATAGATATAGATATATGTATAAGCTATAGACATAATATATATAATAGATATAGGTATAAAATATAGAAATAAAAGTTATAATAGATATAGGTATACAATATAGACATAATAGATATCGGTATAAAATATAGACATAATAGATACAATAGATATAGGTATAAAATATAGGCATAATAGATATTATTGATATAGATATAAAATATAGAAATAATAGATATAGGTATAAAATATAGACATAATAGAAATAATAGATATATGTATAAGATACTGTCATGATCGATATAATAGACATAGGTATAAAATATAGACATATTAGATATAATAGATATAGGTATAAAATATAGACATAATAGATATAATAGATATAGGTATAAAATAGAGACATAATAGATATAATCGATATAGGTATTAAATATAGACATAATAGATATAAGAGATATAGGTATAAAATACAGACATAATAGATATGGGTATAAAATATAAGCATAATAGATATAAGAGATATAGGTATAAAATATAGATATAATAGATATAATAGACACAGGTATAAAATATAGATATAATAGATATAAGTATAAAATATAGACATAATAGATATACATATAAAAAATAGATATAATAGATACAGGTATGAAATATAGACAATAGATATAATAGATATAGGTATAAAATATAGATATAATAGATACAAATAAAAAAATATAAATATAATAGATATGATTCATATAGGTGAAAAGCATAGATATAATGTATGTAGGTATAAAATATGGTTAAAATAGATATAACTATAAAATATAGATATAATACATATAGGTATAAAATATAGATATAATAGCTATAACAGATATAGTTATAAAATACAGACAGAACAGTTATAATAGATATAGGTATAAAATATAGACATAATAGATATAGGTACAATATTTAGAAATAATAGATATAATAGATATAGGTAAAAAATATAGATATAATTGATATAATTATGAAATATTGACATAATAGATATAAAAGATACAAGTATAAAATATAGACATTATAGATATAGGTATAAAATATAGACATAATAGATATAATAGATACAGATACAAAATATAGACATAACAGATATAATAGATATAGGTATAAAATAAAGACATAATAGATATAGCTATAAAATACAGACATAGTAGATATAGGTATAAAAAATAGTACATAATAGATATAACAGATATAGGTATAAAATATAACCATAATAGATGTTATAGATATAGGTATAAAATATAGACATAATAAATATAGCCATAAAATGTAGACATCATAGATATAATAGATATAGCTATGAAATACAGACATAATAGATATTATAGATATAGGCATAAAATATAGACAAAAAGATATAATAGACATAGGTATAAAATATAGACATAATAGATATAATGGATATCGGTATAAAATATAGATATAAAAGATATAATTGATGGGATATAAAATATAGATAAATAGATATAGGTATAAAATATCGATATAAGAGATATAATAGATACATGTATAAAAAATAGATATAATAGATACAGGTATAAAATATAGACAATAGATATAATAGACATAGGTATAAATATAGATATAATAGATATTAGTATAAAATATAAATATAATAGATATAATATATAAAGTTATAAAATGTAGATATAATAGATATCGGTTTAAAATATAGATATAATAGATATAGGTATAAAATATAGACATAATAAATATAATAGATATATGTATAAAATATAGACACAATAGATATAATAGATATAGGTATCAAATATAGACATAATAGATATAGTAGATATAGGTATATAATACAGACTCAATTGATATAATAGATATAGGTATAAAATATAGACATAATAGTTATAATAGATATAGGTATAAAATATAGACATAATAGATATACATATAAACTATACACATAATAGATATAATAGATATAGGTACAAAATATAGACATAATAGATATAGATATAAAATATACATAATAGATACAATAGATATAGTTATAAAATATAGACATAATAGATATAATGGATATAGGTATAAAATATAGACATAATAGATATAGGTATAACATATAGACATAATAGATATAGGTATAATATTTAGATATAATAGATGTAATAGATATAGGTATAAAATATAGACATAACAGATATAATAGACATAGGTATAATATATACACATAATAGATATAATAGATATAGGTAAAAAATATAGACATAATAGATATCGGTATAAAATATGGACATTAAGATATAATACATATTCGTATAAAATATACACAGAATAGATATCATAGATATAGGTGTAAAAAGAGACATAATAGATATAGATACGAAATAAGGACATAGTATATTTAGTGGATATATATACAAAATATAGACATAATATATAGTTATTAAAAATAGACATAATAGATATAATGAATATAGGGTTAAAATATAGACCTAATATATAGTAATAAAATATAGACAATAGTTAAAATAGATATAGGGATACAATATAGACATAATAGATATAGGTACAATATTTAGACAAAATAGATATAGTAGATATATGTATAAAATATACACATAACAGATATAATAGATATAGGAATAAAATATAGACATAATAGATATTGGTATAAAATAGAGACATAATAGATATTATAGTTATAGTTATAAAATATAGACGTAATAGATATAATAGATATAGGTATGAAATGTAAACATAACAGATATAATAGATATGGGTATAAAATATAGACAAGAGATATAATAGATATACGTATGAAATACAGATATAATAGATATAATATTTATAGGTATAAAATATAGACATTATAGATATGATAGATATACATATAAAATATAGCGATAACACATATAATAGATATAGGTATAAAATATAGACGTAATAGATATAATAGACATAGGTATAAAACGTAGACATAATAGATATAATAGATACAGGTATAAAATATAGATATAATAGATATAGGTATAAAATATAGATATAATAGATATAATAGATAGACATAATAGATATAATAGATAAAGGTATAAAATATAGACATAATAGATATAGGTATAAAATATAGATATAATAGATATAATAGATATAGGTATAAAATATAGACATAATAGATATAATAGATATAGGTATAAAATATAGACATAATAGATATAGGTATAAAATATAGACATAATAGTTATAATAGATATAGGTACGAAATACAGACATAATAGATATTATAGATATAGGTATAAAATATAGACATAATAGATATAATAGATATAGGTATAAAATATAGAAATAATAGATATAGGTATAAAATAGAGACATAATAGACATAGGTATAAATTAGAGACATAATAGATAAAATAGATATAGTTATAAAATATACACGTAATAGATATAGGTATAAAATACAGACATAATAGATATAACAGATGTAGGTATGAAATATATACATAATAGATATAAAAGATATAGGTATGAAATACTGACATAACACATATAATAGATATAGGTATAAAATATACACATAATTGATATGATATATATAGGTTTAAAATATAGACATAATAAATACAATAGATATAGGTATAAAATATAGATATAATAGATATAATTACACAATACATATATAATAGATATAATAGGTATAGGTATAAAATATAGATATAAAAGATATAGGTATGAAATAAAATTATAATAGATGTAGATATAAAATATAGATATAATAGATATAGGTATAAAATATAGTTATAATAGATGTAGGTATAAAATATAGATATAATAGATATAGGTATAAAATATAGACATAGTAGATATAGATAAAGGTTTAAAATATAGATATAATGGATATAGGTATCAAATATAGATATAATAGATATAGGTATAAAATAAAGATATAGTGGATATAATAGATATAATCGTAAAATATAGACATAATAGATATAATAGATATAGGAAAAAAATATAGACATCATAGATAAAGATATAAAATGTAGACATAATAGATATAATAGATATTGATATAAAATATAGACATAATAGATATAGGTATAAAATATAGACATAATAGATATAATAGATATAGGTATAAAATATAGACATCAGAGGTATAATAGATATAGGTACAATATATATACCTAATAGATATAATCGATATAGATATAAAATATAGTCATAAGAGATATAGGTATAAAATATAAACATAAGAAAAATAATAGATACAGGTACATAATATAGACATAAGAGATATAATCGATATAGCTATAAAGTATCGACATAATATGTATAATCGATACAGGTATAAAATATAGACTTAATAGATATAGGTATAAAGTATAGACATAATAGAAATAATAGATATCAGTATAAAATATAGACATAATAGATACAATAGATATAGGTGTAAAATATAGATATAATAGACATAATTATAAAATATAAATCTAATTGATATAATAGATATAGGTATTAAATATAGATATAAGAAATATGGGTATGAAATATAGTTATAATAGATATAGGTATAAAATATAGACATAATAGATATAAGAGATATAGGTATAAAATACAGACATAATAGATATGGGTATAAAATATAAACATAATAGATATAAGAGATATAGGTATAAAATATAGATATAATAGATATAATAGATACAGGTATAAAATATAGATATAAGTATAAAATATAGACATAATAGCTATACGTATAAAAAATAGATATAATAGATACAGGTATGAAATATAGACAATAGATATTATAGATATAGGTATAAAATATTGATATAATAGATATAAATAAAAAATATAAATATAATAGATATGATTGATATAGGTGAAAAGCATAGATATAATGTATGTAGGTATAAAATATGGTTAAAATAGACATAAGTATAAAATATAGATATAATACATATAGGTATAAAATATAGATATAATAGCTATAACAGATATAGTTATAAAATACAGACATAACAGTTATAATAGATATAGGTATAAAATATAGACATAATAGATATAGGTACAATAGTTAGAAATAATAGATATAATAGATATAGGTAAAAAATATAGATATAATAGATGTAATTATGAAATATAGACATAATAGATATAAAAGATACAGGTATAATATATAGACATTATAGATATAGGTATAAAATAAAGACATAATAGATATAATAGATACAGTTATAAAATATAGACATAACAGATATAATAGATATAGGTATAAAATAAAGACATAATAGATATAGCTATAAAATACAGACATAGTAGATATAGGTATAAAAAATAGACATAATAGATATAGTAGATATAGATAAAAAATATAGACATAATAGATATCGGTATAAAATATGGACATTAAGATATAATACATATACGTATAAAATATACACAGAATATATATCATAGATATAGGTGTAAAATAGAGACATAATAGATATAGATATGAAATAAGGACATAGTATATATAATGGATATAGATACAAAATATAGACGTAATATATAGTTATTAAAAATAGACATAATAGATATAATGAATATAGGGTTAAATACAGACCTAATATATAGTTATAAAATATAGACAATAGTTAAAATAGATATAGGTATACAATATAGACATAATAGATATAGGTATAATATTTAGACAAAATAGATATAATAGATATATGTATAAAATATACACATAATAGATATAATAGATACAGGAATAAAATATAGACATAATAGATATAGGTATAAAATAGAGAAATAATAGATATAATAGATATAGTTATAAAATATAGACGTAACAGATATAATAGATATAGGTATGAAATATAATCATAACAGATATAATAGATATGGGTATAAAATATAGACAAGAGATATAATTGATATACGTGTGAAATACAGATATAATAGATATAATATTTATAGGTATAAAACATAGACATAACAGATATGATATATATAGGTATAAAATATAGACATTATAGATATGATAGATATACGTATAAAATATAGCGATAACACATATAATAGATATAGGTATAAAATATAGACATAACAGATATAGGTATAAAATATAGACATAATACATATAGGTATAAAATATAGTCATGTTAGATATAATAGACATAGGTATAAAATACAGACAGAGTAGATATAATAGATATAGGTATAAAATATAGACATAATGGATATAATAGGTATAGGTATAAAATATAGACATAATAGTTATAATAGATATAGGTATAAAATATACACATAATAGATATAGGTGGAATTTTAGACATAATAGTTATAATTGATATAGGCATAAAATATACACATAATCGATATAATAGATATAGGTATAAAACATAGACATAATATATATAATAGATATAAGTATAAAATATAGACATAATAGATAAAATAGATACATGTATAAAATATAGATATAATACACATAGGTATAATATATAGATATAATACATAAAATAGATAAAGTTATAAAATATAGACATAATAGCTTTAATAGATATACGAATAAAATATAGACATAATAGATACAATAGATAATGATATGAAATATCGACATAATAGATATAATAGATATTGGCATAAAATACAGACATAATAGATATAGGTGTAAAATATAGACATAAAAGATATAATAGATATATGTATAAAATATAGACATAATAGATATAATAGATATAGGTATAAAATATAGACATTATAGATATAATAGATATAGGTATAAAATATAGAAATAATAGATATAGGTATAAAATAGAGACATAATAGATATAGGTGTAAAATAGAGACATAAGAGCTATAATAGATATAGTTATAAAATATAGACCTAATAGATATAGGTGTAAAATATAGACATAATAGATATAATAGATGTAGTTATGAAATATAGATATAATAGATATAATAGATATAGGTATGAAATAGAGACATAATAGATATAATAGGTATAGGTATAAAATATACACATAATTGTTATGATATATATAGGTTTAAAATATACACATAATAGATAAAAGATATAGGTATAAAATACACACATAATAGATAGATATAGGTATAAAATATAGACATAATTGATATAATAGATACAGGGATAAAATATAGATATAATAGATATAGGTATAAAATATGAACATAATAGATATAATAGATATAGGTAGAAAATATAGACATTATAGATATAATAGACATAGGTATAAAACATAGACATAATAGATATAATTATAAAATATAAATATAATAGATATAATAGTTTTAGGTATAAAATATAGATATAATGGATATAGGTTTAAAATATAGATATCATAGATATAATAGATGTACGCATAAAAAATAGATATAATAGATTCAGGTATAAAATATAGACAATAGTTATAATAGATATAGGTATAAAATATCGATATAATAGATATAATTATAAAATATAAATATAATAGATATAATAGGTATAGGTATAAAATATAGATATAAAAGATATAGGTATAAAATATAGTTATAATAGATGTAGGTATAAAATATAGATATAATAGATATAGGTATAAAATATAGACATAATAGATATAGATATAGGTATACAATATAGATATAATTGATATAGGTATCAAATATAGATATAATAGATATAGGTATAAAATATTGATACAGTGGATATAATAGATATAATCATAAAATATAGACATAATAGATATAGTAGATATAGGAATAAATTATAGACATAATACATATAATAGATAAAGGTATTAAATGTAGACATAATAGATATAATAGATATTGGTATAAAATATAGACATAATAATAGATATAGGTATAAAATATAGACATAATAGATTTAATAGATATAGGTATAAAATATAGACATCAGTTGTATAGTAGATGTAGGTATAATAAATAGACATAATAGATATAATCGATATAGGTATTAGACATAGTCATAAGAAATATAGGTATAAAATATAAACATAATAGAAATAATAGATACAGGTAAAAAATATAGACATAGGAGATATAATAGATATAGGTATAAAATATCGACATAATAAATATAATCGATAAAGGTATAAAATATAGACTAAGTAGGTATAAAGTATAGACAAAATAGAAATAATAGATATCAGTATAAAATATAGACATAATACATACAACAGATATAATAGATATAATAGATTTAATGTAATAGATATAATATAATATAATGGATTTAATCGATATAGGTATGAAATATAGACATAATATATATAATAGATATAGGTAAAAAATATAGACATAAGAGATAAAATAGATGTAAGCATAAAATACATACATAATAGATAAAATAGATATAGGTATAAAATATAGACATAATAGTTATAATAGATACGGTATGAAATATAGATATAATAGATATAATAGATATAGCTATAAAATATACACATAATATATATGATAGATATACGTAAAATATAGACATAATATATATATGTATAAAATATAATCATAGTAGATATAATAAACATAGTTATAAAATATAGACATAATAGACATAGTTGACAGAGGTATAAAATATAGACATAATAGATAGTTAGAGGTATAAAATATAGACATAGTGGATATAATATATATAGGTGTAAAATATAGGCATAATAGATGTAATAGATACAGGTATAAAATATAGACATGATAGATATGATAGATATAGGTACAAAACATAGACATATTAGATACGTTAGATATAGGTATAAAATATAGACATTATGGATATAGATATCAAATATAGATATAATAGATATAAGTATAAGTATAGATATAATAGATAAAATAGATAGAGGTATAAATATAGATATAATAGAAATAGGTATAAAATATAGATATAATGAATATAATAGATATAGGTATAAAATATAGACATAATAAATGCAATAGAGACAGAATAGATATAATAGATATAGGTATAAAATACAGACATCATAGATATAATAGATAGAGATATAAAATATAGACAAAATTGATATAATAGAGATATAAAATATAGACATCATAGATATAATAGATAGAGGTATAAAACATAGACATAATGGATATAATTGATAGAGGTATAAATTATAGACATAATAGATATGATAGAGTTATAAAATGTAGACATAATAGATTAAATAAATATAGGTATAAAATGTAGACATAATAGATATAGGTATAAAATATAGACATAAAAGATATAATAGATTGAGTTATAAAATATAGAAATAATAGATATAATAGATATAGGTATAAAATATAGATAGTATAGATATAATATATATAGGATTAAAATATAGACACAATAGATATAATAGACATAGGTATAAAATATCGAAAGAATATATAATAGATATAGGTATAAATTATGCACATAATAGATATAATAGATAGAGGTATAAAATAAAAACAAAATAGATATAATAGATAGAGATATAAAATATAGACATAATAGATATAATAGAGGTAAAAAATATAGACATAACAGATACAATGGACACTGGGAGGGGAACATCACACACTGGGGCCTGTCGGGGGTAGGGGGCTAGAGGAGGGATAGCATTAGGAGAAATACCTAATGTAGATAACAGGTTGATGGGTGCAGCAAGCCACCATGGCATGTGTATACCTATCTAACAAACCTGCATTTTCTCCACATGTACCCCAGAACTTAAAGTACAATAATAATAAAAATAAATAAAAATGAAAAAAAAAAAAAAAAAGAGGAAGGGCAAAGACACCTAAATGAAGGTACTCTTCACTTTAACTACTAAAATGTTGACACCAGTAGATGCACTCAAAAACACTATACCTAAATCAAATTGAAATTCTAAACTATGTTGAAGTAACCCACCAGAAAGAAAATAAAAACAGATAAATGAAAAAAGGGAGAACAAACAAAATAAATAATTAAATGTCAGGCTTAAACATAAATATGTCAAAAACTACATTAAATATAAATGGTGTAAATATACCAGCTAAAATACAAGAATTGGCAAAATGGAAAAAAAAAAAAAAATAAAATAAAATAAAATAAAATAAAATATAGACATAATAGATATAATAGATATAATAGATAGAGGCATAAAATATAGACATAATAGGTATAATAGACATGCGTTTAAAATATAGACATAATAGATACAATAGATATAGGTATAAAATATGGACAACATAGATATAATAGATATACGTATAAAATATACACATAATAGATATCAATAGATATAGGTATAAAATATATACATAATACACATAATAGATATAGGTATAAAATATAGACATAATAGATATAGGTGTAAAATATAGACATATTAGATATAATAATTATAGGTATAAAATATGGACATAATAGATATAATATAGGTATAAAATATGGACATAATAGATATAATCAATATAGTTATATGATATAGATATAATAGTTATAATAGATATAGGTATAAAATATAGACATAATATATTTAATAGATATAGGTATAAAACATTGATAAAATAGATATAATAGATATAGGTATAAAATACAGACATAGTAGATATAATAAATATTGGTATAAAATATAGACATAATAGATATAATAGGTATAGATATAAAATGTAGACATAATAGATATAATAGATATAGGTATAAAATATGGACATGATAGATATAATAGATATACGTATAAAATATAGACAGAGTAGATATAATAGATATAGGTATAAAATATAGACATAATAGATATAATAGATATAGGTACAAAATATAGTCAGTTTAGATATAATAGATATAGGTATAAAATATAGACATAATAGGTATAATAGATATAGGTATAAAATATAGACACAACTGGTAGAAAAATATAAGTATGAAATATAGACATAATATATATAATAGATATATGTATAAGATATATACATAATAGTTACAATATAGGTATAAAATATAATACAATATTACAATATAGGTATAAAATATAAACAAAATAGATATAACAGACATAGATATAAAATATAGACATAATAGATATAATGGATATAGGTATAAAATATGGACATAATACATCAAATGGATATAGGTGTAAAATATAGACAGAGTTCATATAATAGATATACGTATAAAATATAGACTTTATTGATATAATAGATGTATGTATAAGATATAGTCATAATCGATATAATAGATATAGGTATAAAATATAGACAGAATAGATATAACACATAAAGTTATAAAATATAGACACAATAGTTATAATAGATATAGGTATAAATATAGACATAATAGATATAGGTATAAAATGTAGACATAATAGATATAATAGATATGGGTATAAAATATAGACATAATAGATATAATAGATATAGGTTTAAAAGATAGACATCATAGATATAATAGATAAAGTTATAAAATATAGATGTAATAGATATGGTATAAAATATAGATGTAATAGATATATATAGGTATAAAATATAGATATGATAGATATAGTTACAAAATATAAATATAACAGATACAATAGATATAGGTATAAAATATAGATATAATAGATGTAGGTATAAAATATAGACATATTAGATATAATAGATATAGGTATAAAATATAGACAAAACAGATATAATAGCTATAGGTATAAAATATAGACATTATAGATATAGATATAAAATATAGACATGATACATATAGGAATAAAATATAGACATATTAGATATAATTATAGGTATAAAATATAGACGTAATAGATATAATACATATAGGTATAAAACACAGACAAAATAGTTATAATGGTTATAAGTATAAAATACAGACATAATAGATATAGGTAGAAAATATAGACATAATAGATTTATTAGATATATGTATAAAATATAGACATAAGAGACATAATAGATATACTTATAAAATATAGACATAATAGATAAAATAGATATAGGTATAAAATATAGACATAATAGATATAGGCATAAAATACAGACAAAATAGATATAGGTATAAAATACAGACATAGATATAATAGATATAGGTATAAAATATAAACGTAATAGATATAATAGAGATGGGTATAAAATATAGACGTAATAGACATAATAGATATAGGTATAAAGTATAGACACAATAAATATAATTGATACAGGTATAATATATAGACATAAGAGGTATAATAGATAAAGGTATAATATATAGACATAATAGATATAATACATAAAGGTATAAAATATAGATATAATAAATATAGGTATAAAATATACATATAATCGATATAATAGATTTACATAAAAAAATAGATAAAATTGATAAAATGATAAAATATAAAACTGATAGATATAATAGATATAGCTATACAATACAGACATAATAGATATAGGTATAAAATATAGACATAATAGATATAATAGATATAGGTAAAAATACAGACATAATAGATATAGGTATAAAATACAGACATAATAGATATAATAGATATAGGTATAAAATATAGATGTAATAAATATAATAGATATAGTTATAAAATATAGGCATAATAGATATAATAGATATAGGTATAAAATACAGACTTAATAGATATAATAGATATATGTATAAAATATAGTCATAATAGATATATGTATAAAATATAGACATAATAGATATAATAGATATAGGTATTAAATATAGACATAATAGATATAGGTATAAAATATAGACATAAAATATACAGGTATAAAATATAGACATAATGGATATAGGTATAAAATATAGACATAATAGATATAATAACTATAGGTATAAAATATAGACTTAATAGATATAATAGATAGAGGTATAAAATATAGATATAATAGATATAATTGATAGAGTTACACAATATAGACATAATAGATATAATGAATAGAGGGATAAAATACAGACATAATAGATATAATAGATATAGGGATAAAATACAGACATAATAGTATAATAGATATAGGTATAAATATAGACATAATAGACATAATAGATATATGTATAAAATATAGACCTAATAGATATAATAGATATAAGTATAAAATATAGACTGAATAGATATAGGAATAAAATATAGACATAATAGATATAATAGATATAGGTATAAAATATACACGTAATAGATATAATAGATATAGGTATAAAATGAAGACATAATAGATATAATAGATATACGGATAAAATATAGATATAAAAGATATAATACATATAGGTATAAAATATAGACATAATAGATATAATAGATATAGGTATACATTATGGAAATATTAGATATAATAAATATAGTTATAACATACAGACTTAAGAGATATTGGTATACAATATAGACATAATAGATATAATATTTATAGGTATAAAATTTGACATAATAGACATAATGGATATAGACATAAAATATAGACATAATAGATATAATAGATATAGGTAAAAAATATAGGCATGATAGATATAATAGAGGTATAAAATATAGACATAATAGATATAATTGATAGAATTATAAAATATAGACATAATAGATATAATAGAGGGATAAAATATAGACATAATAGATATAATAATTATAGGTATAAAATACAGACAACAGATATAATAGATATACGTATAAAATATAGACATAATAGATATAATAGATATAGGTATAAAACATAGACGTAATAGACATAGGTATAAAATATAGACATAATAGATATAACAGATGTAGGTATGAAATATAGTCATAATGGATATAATAGATATAGGTATAAATTACAGACATAATAGGTATAATTGATATAGGTATAAAATAAAGACATAATAGATAAAATAGATATAGGTATAAAATATGGACATAAGAGACATAATAGATATAGGTATAAGACATAGACATAATAGATATGATATATATGGGTATAAAATATTGACATAATACATATGATTATATAGGTATAAAATATAGACATAATAGATAAATAGATATAGGTATAAAATATAGACATAATAGATATAAGTATAAAATATCGACATAATACATATCATAGATACAGGTACAAAATATAGATATAATATATATAGTTATAAAATATAGATATAATAGATACAATAGATATATGTATAAAAAATAGATATAATAGATACAGGTATAAAATATAGACAATACATATAATAGATATACGTATAAAATATAGATATAATAGATAGAATTATAAAATATAATTATAATAGATATAATATATATAGGAAAAAAATATAGATATAATGGATATAGATATAAAATATGGTGATAATAGATATAAGTATAAAATATAGACATAATAGACATAATAGATATAGGCATTAAATATAGACATAATAGAAATGATAGATATATGTATAAAATATAGATATAATAGATATAATGGATATATGTATCATATATAGATATAATAGATATAGGTATAAAATATAGATACATTGGATATAATAGAAATAGGCATAAAATATAGACATAATACATATAACACATATAGTTATAAAATATAGACATAAGAGATATAATAGATATAGATATTAAATATAGACATAATAGATATTGGTATAAAGTATAGATACAATAGATATAATAGATATAGGTATAAAATATAGACATAATAGTTATACAAGATATAGGTATAAAATATAGACTTAAAAGATCTAATAGAGGTATAAAATATAGACGTAATAGATATAATAGATAAAGATATGAAATACAGATATAATAGATATAATAGATATTGTTTTAAAATGTAGACATAGTAGATATGGGTATAATATTAAGACATAATAGATATAATAGATATAGGTATAAAATATAGACATAAAGATATAATAGATATACGTGTAAAATATACAGAAAACAGATATAATAGATATAGGTGTAAAATATAGACATAATAGATACAGATATAAATATAGACATAATATATATTATGGATATAGGTATAAAATATAGACATATAGTTATAAAATATAGACATAATAGTTATAATAGGTATAGGTATAAAATATAGACATAATAGATATAGGTATAATATGCAGACATAACAGATATAGATATAGGTATAAAATATAGACATAATAGATATAAGAGACATAGGTATAAAATATAGACATAATAGATATAATAGATGTAGGTATAAAAAGGAGATATAATAGATATAATGGATATAGGTATCAAATATAGATATAATAGATATAGGTATAAAATATAGATATAGTGGATATAATAGATATAGGCATATAATATAGACAATACATATAATAGATATAGACATAAAATATAGACATAATAGATATAATAGATAAAGATAAAAATATGGACCTAATAGATATAGGTATAAAGTATAGACACAATAGATATAATAGATATAGGTATAAAATATAGACATAAGAGTTATAAGAGATATAGGTATAAAATATAGACATTATAGATATAATAGATATAGGTATAAGACATAGACATAATAGATATGATAAATATGGGTATAAAATATAGACATAACACATATCATATATATAGGTATAAAATATATACATAATATATATAATAGATATAGGTATAAAATATAGACATAATAGATATAGGTATGAAATATAGACATAACAGATATAATATATATAGGTATAAAAATAGACATAATACATATAATAGATATAGGTATAAAATGTACACATAATAGATATAATAGATATAGGTATAAAATATAGACTTAATAGATATAATAGATATAGGTAAACAATATAGACATAATAGCTATAGGCATAAAATATAGACATAATAGATATAATGGATACAGGTATGAAATATAGACATAATAGACATAATAGATATAGGTATAAAATATAGACATAATAGACATATAGAGAGAGGCATAAAATACAGACATAATAGATAAACGTATAATATATAGACATAATAGATATAACATACATTGTTCTAAAATATAGACATAATATTTATATAATATAGGTATAAAATATAGACATAATAGTTATAGGTATAAAATATAGACATAATTGTTATAATAGATATTGGTATTAAATATAGACATAATAGATATAGGTATAAAATATAGACACAATAGATAAAATAGATATAGGTATAAATATAGACATAATAGATATAATAGATATACGTAGAAAATATAGACATAGTAGATATAATAGAGGTATACAATATAGACATAATAGATATAATAGATATAGGTATACAATATAGACATAATATATATAATAGATATAGGTATAAAATATAGATATAATAGATATAATAGATACAGGTATGAAATATAGACATAATAGATATAATAGATATAGGTAAACAATATAGACATAATAGATATAATAGATATAGGTATAAAATATAGATATAATAGATATAATAGATATAGGTATAAAATATAAACATAATAGATATTATAGATATAGATATAAAATGTAGACATAATAGATATAATAGATATAGGTATAAAATATAGTCATATTAGATATAGGTATAAAAAAAGACATAATAGAAATAATAGATATAGATATTAAATATAGACATATTAGATATGGGTGTAAAATATAGACATAAAAGATATAGGTATAAAATATAGACATAATAGATATAGGTATAAAAGATAGACATAAAAGATATAATAAATATAGGCATGAAATATAGACATAGTAGGTATAGGTATAAAATATAGACATAAGAGATTTAAGTATAAAATATAGACATAATATATATAACAGATATACATATAAAATATACACATAATTGATATAATAGATATAGGCATAAAATGCAGACAGAATAGATATAGGTATAAAATACAGACATAATAGATATAATAATTATATGTATAAAATATAGACATAATAGATATAATAGATATAGGTATAAAATCTAGACATAATACATAATAGATAGAGGTATAAAATACAGACATCATAGATAAAATATACATACGTATAAAATATAGGAATATAGATATAATAGATATAGGTATAAAATATAGACAATAGATATAATGATATAGGTATAAAATATAGATATTATAGAAATAATACATATAGGTATAAAATACAGACATAATAGGTATAGGTATCAAATATAGACATAATAGATATAATAGATATAGTTATACAATACAGACATAATGGATATCATAGATATAGGTATAAAATATACACATAATAGACATAATAGATATAGGTATAAAATGTGGACATAATAGATATATAGATATAGGTAAAAAATATAGACATAGGAGATATAATAGATATAGGTATAAAATATAGACATAATAAATATAATCGATACAGGTATAAAATATAGACATAATAGATATAGTTAAAGTATAGACATAATAGATATAATAGATATCGGTAAAAATTGTAGACATATACATACAAAATATAGGTATAAAATATAGACATACTAGATATAATAGATATAGGTATAAAATATAGACATAATAGATATGGGTATGAAATATAGACATAATATATATAATAGATATAGGTAAAACATATAGACATAATAGATATAATAAATATAGGTATAAAATATAGACATAATAGATACGTTAGATAAAGGTATCAAATATAGACATAATCGATATAGGTATCAAATATAGACATAATAGATATAATAGATATAAGTATAAAATACATATAATAGATAAAATAGATAGAGGTATAAATATAGATATAATAGAAATAGGTATAAAATATAGATATAATGGATATTATAGATATAGGTATAAAATATGGACATCATAGATATAATAGATAGAGATATAAAATATAGACCAAAATAGATAATAATAGGATAGAGGTATAAAATATGATATCATAGATATAATAGATAGAGGTTATCAAATATAGATATAAGAGATACAATGGATAATGTATAAAATAACGATATAATAGATTAGACTAATTGATATAGATAGAAAAGAGACCCAATAATATAGGATAACAATATAACTAATGATAGTTAAAATATAATATAGAATATAAATAGGTTAATAAACTATAACATAAGAGATATAATAGAATAGGATAATATAGAATAATACCATAGTAAGATCAGGTATAAATATAACTAATAGATAGAGTATAGTAGAATAATAGGATATAAGATAGAAAATATAGACTAATCATCATATACTATAATATAGACAGAAAAATATGGTATAAAATCATAGATATACGTATAATGAATAGGTATTTAAAAATATAGATTAGGATATATATGATATAGGTATAAAATATAGAATAATAGATATATAGATAAATGATTAAAATAGATACTATAGAATAGTACAAAATTGAGTATAATAGTATAAAATCTAGTAGGTAATAATAATATAGAATATTATAAAGAAATACTAATAATATAATAGATCATATAATATATGATAAAGATATCGGTCATAAAATATAGTATCAATAGCTATAGATAAATATAATATTAAATAAGCGACAATAAGAGATGGGATAATAGGAAGATAGGAAATAATAGAATAAATAGAATGGTATAAAATATAGACATCATGAATAAAAGATATAGGTATGAAATTACAATAGGAATTGCCTAATAGATATAAGTAATCGTGATAGGAATAGAAAATTAGACAAATCAATAAGAAATATAGTCTATAGATCTAAAATAGGTATAAAGAGACTAATAGATAATAGATGATGGTATAAAACATATAGACATAAAGATATATAATCATAGGGTGTATAAAATATAGAAAAGAGGTATGTAGGTATAAAATATAGACAATAATATAAAGATATAGGTATAATATTAGACATCAATAGATTATAAGTAGATATAGGTATAAAAGATAGAAGTATAGATATATTCATAATAGGAATATACACATATAGATATAATAGATCAAGTGTAAGTAATATAGAATTAGTGGATAAAGACAGATGTAAATATAGAATTGATATAAGATAAGTATAAAACTATAGACAATAAATATAATAGATATAGGTATAAAATATAGATCAATAGAATAATAGATAAGGGAGTAAAATATAGAATAATAGATATAATATAGGTATAAAAAAAAAATAATAGATATAATTGATGATTAAAACATGATAGACATTAATAGGTATAATATGATATAGATAATAGTATAATTAATATATAATAGAATAGATTAACAGATAAAATATAGACATAATAGATACTAGGATAACAATATGACGATAGATATGGAAAAATATGACATAATAGATATAATAGAGTGGTATAAATATAGACATAATAGATATAGCTAGATATAGGTATAAAATATAGATAATAGATAAATACAGATAGGTATAAAAATAGGACACATAGATATAATAGACATAGTATACAATATAGATATAATCTATATAATAGATATCGATAAAAATATAGATAAATAGATATAGATATACGTAAAAAATATATGTATTATGGATATAATAAGATATAGGTTTAAAAGTAGATACTAAGAGATATCGCTACGAAATATAGACACTATTATAGATTATAGGTCTAAAAAAGATTATAACAGATATAGGTTACAAAACAAGATATAATAGATATTATAATATATATAGGTATAAAATATAAATATAGATATGACAGATATAGGTATAAATGTCGACAATATATTAATAGAATAGTATAAAAATAGACATAATAGTAAATTAGATAAAGGAATAAAAAAATAGACATACAGATATAATGCTAAGTTATAAAATATAGACATAAGAGATATGAAAGATAAGTATATAATATGGACATAGGATAGAAATAGGATTATTAAGGGATTAAAATATAGACATATAGATATATAGATATAGGTATAAAATGTAGCCATAAAAGAGTAATAGATCCAGGTAAATATAGTTATATAGAATATAATAGAGATGCGTTTTTTCATGTTAAAATATAGCCACCATACAGATAGAGATAAAAAATACAGAAGATAGAAATATAAATAGCTATAGGCTATCAAAATAAACATAATGCTATAGGTATAAAATAGAGACCATAAAGAACATAGATTAGGTTATAAAATAGGACCTTAATAGATATAGGTTATCCACTAAAGATATAATAGATAAATGGAATAGTATAAAATATGCATATAATATATATAAAGATTATAGTTATCAAAATAGGATATTATAGATACAGATATTGGTACAAAATTAACATTATAAAACGATCTAATGGATATAGTATGACATATAGATATAATAGATATAGGTATAAAATATAGAAATTAATAGTTATATCGATAAAGGTATAAAATATGGAATATAGAGATAATACATTAGGTATAAAATGTAGACAGAAACGATTATAATAGATAGAGGTATGAAGTGATATTACAGAATAATATAATAGATACTGGTAAAAAATATAGACATAATGGATAAAATGATATAGGTATTAAAATTAGATATAATAGATATAGGTATGATATAGATATATAACTATATTAGATAGGGTACACAAAAATATACATGTAATAGATATACGCCTTAAAATATCGATATAATAGTTATAATTGATACCACGTAAAAAAATTAGATTAAATAGTGATTACTTATAAAAAAATATAAATATAAAAGAAAATAGATTACAGGTATAAAATATAAATATAATAAATGTAGTTGTAAAATATAGACATAAGGTAAAATAGAAAGGTATAAATAGGAGACATAATAGATATAATACATACCTAAACCTATACACAGAGTGTGATATAATATCTATGAGGTATAAAATATAGACCATCATAGATATTTATTGGTTTTTTATAAAATATAGAATCATAGAATAAATAAATATAGGTGTGAACTATAGATATATATGTAGGTAAAATTATAAGATATATAGATATAATCTATAAGGTCTAAAATAGATTATAATAGATCAATCGTATAGGGATAAAAACTAGAATATAATAGTTATAGGTAGAAAAGAGAGAGAAATAGATACAGGTATAAAATAGAGACTAATTTCTGAAGATATAGGTATAAAATAGACATATAGCTATAATAGATAGAGGTTGTAAAATATAGATAAAATTAGCATAGAGGTATAAATATAGATATAATGGATATAATAGATTTATACGTATAAAAATATAGATACATACATAGCGGATAAAATTAGATATAATAGATATAAGAGATATAGATTAAAAATTCTGATATATAGATAATTAGAAATATACATATAATAGCATTACTAGATATAGGTATAAAAATATAGATATAATAGTATAAAAACAAGTTATAATAGATTACGTAAAAATATAGACATTAGAGATCTACAGATATAGGTATAAAACAGACACAATGGATATGATATATATGGGTAGAAAATTGTTGACATAATACATATGATAACTATAGGTATAAATATAGACATATAGGATATAATAGACTAGGGTTACAATGTAGATCTAATAGTAGAAGTGGATAGAGGTATAACAATATAGAGAAAGGTGTAGATATAAATTAGGCATAATAGATTATGACAGATCTAGGTATTAAACTAGCGACCCTAATAGATATAATAGATATAGGTTTAATATAGACATAATGATATGAGATACCAGGTACAAAAATATAGATATAATCGTGTAGGAAAATAAGATATAATAGCTATAATAGATAGGTATAAAAAAATAGAGATAATTGATACAGGTATTAAAATATAGTCATAGGTATAATAACATATAGTATGAAATATAGAATTAATAGACCACAAAGATGGGGCAGATGCAGGGCAGAAGAAACCAGCTGGAAAAAAAAAATAAGGACACATCTCCCCCTGCAAAGGGAGCGCAGCCCATCGCCAGCAACGGATCAAAGCTGGTAAGGAATGACTGGACGAGAGGAGAGAGAAGGCTTCGTCCATCAAACTTATCAGGCTAAAGGAGGAATGTAAGTAACCCAGCGCAAAGAAACTAATAATCTTGAAAAAGAGCGGAAGAATTGACAGCTAGGAATAACTTAATGCAGAGAAGATATAAACGAAAGACAGAGATGAAAACCATGACAGAGAAATAGTGACAAAATTGCACAAGTTTCCGTAACCGACTCGATCAAATGGAAGAAAAGAAAGTATCAGAGATGAAGATCAAATGAATGTCGAGGAAGTTATAAAATAGATTACATAGATATAACGATAGAGGTATAGAATTTAAGACATAAGATATATACGTTATAACATATAGACAAATAGATAAATAAATATAGGTAGTTTATAGAGACATAATAGATTAGAAATAAAATATTAGACCTAATAGATATAATAGATATAGGTATAAAATATAGACATATAGCTATAAGAAAGGTATTCAAAATAGACATATAGATTAGATTAGTTTAAACTAAATATAGGCCCATTATATGGATAATACTATAGACAGACATATATATATAGGATAAAATATAGACATAATACATATAATAGATATCGTTCTAAAATAAGATATAATCGCGGGTATAAATAAGACATAAAATATAATAGATATAGGTTTATAAAATATAAACATAATAGATATAATTAGATTAAGCTTATAAAATACAGAACATAAAGATTATAATCATATAAGTATAAAATAAGACATAATCGATTATATAGATATAGGTAGAAACATAAGCCATAATGGATATCGTAGATCGGTATAAAATATCGATTATAATTAGATATAGGTATAAAATGAACTTAATCGATTCATAGCTATAGGTAGAACATATAGACATAAAAATACATAGATAGAGGTATAAAACATAGACAGACTAGGACATAGTAGGTACAGGTTAAATATATTAGATATAATTGGATATAGTTATAAAAAATATAGATATAATAGATATAATAGATGTACGTATAAAAATAGCTATCATCGATTCGGTATTGAAATATAGACAATAGATATAATAGATTAGGTATAAAATATAGATATAATGATAGAATTATAAAACATAAAGATAATAAGATCATAGGTATCGTGATAAAATATGATACAATTGATATAGGTATACAATATAGATAAGATAGAATAGCGATAATAGATGACGTATTATAAAAATAGATATAATAGATTCAGGTATAAAATATAGTCAATAGATAGAATAATAGATATTACGTATAAATATAGATCTAATCGATAGTAATTACAAAATATACATATAATAGATATAATAGGTATAGGTATAAAATATAGATATAAAGATATAGGTATAAAATAAACTATATTATAAAGATGTAGGTTATAAACTATAGATATAATAGATATAGGTATAAAATGTAGACATAATAGATTTTTTAGTATATGTATAAACCTTAGATATACATGGAATAGGTATTCATATAGTTATAATAGATATATGTATAAAAATAGATATAGTGGATAGAATGTATAATCATAAAATATAGACATAATAGATATAATGATATAGGAATAAAATGTAGACATTAATAGATATAATAGATAAAGTGTATAAATGTCGACATAATAGTTAATAGATATCGGGTTGTGATGAAATTGTGAAATATCGACATAATCGATATAGCGTTAAAAATATAGCTAATAGATATAATTAATTTAGGTAAAAATTAGACATCGAGGTATAATAGATCTAGTTATAAGATATAAACATAATAGATTATCGATATAGGTAAAAATATAGTCTTACGAGATATAAGGTATTAAAATAAAACATCCTAGAAATACTAGTACAGGTACAAATATAGACAAAAAAGGGGATATAGTCGATATAGGTATAAGTTTATCGACATACTAAATATACTCGATCCAGGCATTTAAATATAGACTTATAGATTTACAGTATAAAGTATAACCTAAAGAAATATAAGATCAAGTCAAAATATAGACAAAGATATCTAATAGACATAGGTCAAAAAATTTAAAAAACATAGACTATAGATATAAAGATGAAGTATAAAATATATACATAATAGATAAATAGATATAGTATAAATATAGACATAATAGATATAATAGATATGGTATGAAAAGACATATAATAGATCTAATAGCTATAGGTATAAAATATACAAATTAATATATATGATAGATATAGGTAAAAGTTTTGACATTAATAGATATGATAATATATCGTACAAACCATTAAAAATAATAGATACGTTAGATATTGGTATAAAATATTAGACAAATCGATATAGAATCAAATATAGATATAATAGATATAATGGATATAAGTATAAAATATAGATTATAATCGATAAAATAGAGTATACTAGGTTAAAATAGGTATAACGATCGATATATAGAAATAGTAAAAAATTAGATATAATGGATATAATAGATATAGGTATAAATTATAGGAATAATGGATACAATAAGAGCAGAATAGATATAATAGTATAGGTATAAACTAAGGACATCATAGATATAATAGATGGATAAAAACATATAGAACAAAAGAGATATAATAGAGCGAGGATAAAAATATAGAAAAGAGATATAGTATAAAATATAGGACATAATAGATATAATAAAGATAGTTATGAAATGCGATATAACAGATATAATAGATATAGGTATATAATACAGCTATAGTATAACATATAGTATAATAGATATAATAGACATAGGATATAGATATAGACATAATAGAGATAATAAATGTGGTTGTAACAAGACCATAATTACATATAGGTATAACATTTAGTATAATAGATATAAAAGATATAGGTATAAAATTAGACCTACGAGATGGTACTAGATATAGTTATAAACTAGAGACATAATAGATATATCGTATAGGTATAAATGTACAATAAGAGATATAATAGATATAGTTATAAAATATTAGACATTAATGGTATAATAGTCTGGTATAAAAATATAGATATACTAGATATAATAGGATAGGATAAAAATATGGACCAACTAGAATATAATAGATTACGTATAAATACACACATAATGATATAATAGATGAAGGTATAAAATATATACATAATAGACATAATAGATATAGGTATAAAATATAGACATAATAGATTAATAGATATAGGATAAATAGACATAATAGATTAGTATAGCTATAAATATAGACATAATAGATATTATGGATATAGGTATGAAATATAAAATAATAGATATAGGTATAAAATATAGACATAATTGATATAGGTGTAAAATATAGACATATTAGATATAATAATTGTAGGTATAAATTTGGACATCATAGATATATTATAGGTATAAAATATGGACATAATGGATATAATAAATATAGGTATATGATAGACATAATAGATAATAGATATAGGTATAAAATATAGACATAGTACATTTAATAGATATAGGTATAAAACATTGATATAATAGATATAATAGATATAGGTAACATAGAGACATAGTAGATATATAATATTGGTATAAAATATAGACATAATAGATATATAGACATAGATGTAAAATATAGACAATATATATAATAGATATAGGTATAAAATATGGACATATAGATATAATAGATATAGGTATAAAATATAGTCAGAGCAGATATAATAGATATAGGTATAAAATATAGATATAATAGATATAATAGATATAGGTACAAAATATAGACAGAGTAGATATAATAGATATAGGTATAAAATATAGACATAATAGAATAATAGATATAGGTATAAAATATAGACACAACTGGTATAAAAATATAGGTATGAAATATAGACACATAGATATAATAGATATATGTATAAGATATATACATAATAGATACAATAGATAAAGGTATAAAATATGGACATAATAGATATAATAGATATCGGTATAAATAGACATAATAGATATAGGTATTAAATATAGATATAGATATAATAGAAATAGGTAAAATATAGACATATAGATATAATAGATATAGGTATAAAATATTGATATGATAGATATAATAGATATTTATAGAATGTGGACATAATAAATAGAAATAGGTATAAATATAGACGAGTAGATATAATAGACATAGGTATAAATTATAGACATAATAGAATAATAGATATAGGTATAAAATATAGACAGTAGATATAATAGATATAGGTATAAAATATAGACATAATAGATATCGGATAATATAGACATAAGAGATATAATAGATATAGGTATAAAATATAGACATAACTGGTTAAAAATATAGGTATGAAATATAGACATATAGATATAGGTATAAAATATACACATAATAGGTATAATAGATATATGTATAATATACCGGCATAATATATAATAGGTACAGGTATAAAATATAGATATAATAGATATAATAGATAGAGGTATAAAATACAGACATGGGGGGCGGAGCAAGATGGCCGAATAGGAACAGCTCCAGTCTCCAACTCCCAGCGCGAGCGACACAGAAGACCGGTGATTTCTGCATTTTCAACTGAGGTACTGGGGTCATCTCACTAGGGAGTGCCGGACAATCGGTGCTGGTCAGCTGCTGCAGCCTGACCAGCGAGAGCTGAAGCAGGGCGAGGCATCGCCTCACCTGGAAGCGCAAGGGGGAAGGGGATCCGTTTTCCTAGCCAGGGGAACTGAGACACACAACACCTGGAAATCGGTAACTCCACCCCAATACTGCGCTGTAAGCATACAGGCACACCAGGAGAATATATCCCACATCCTGGCCGGGAGGGTCCCACGCCCACAGAAGCCTCCCTCACTGCTAACACAGCAGTCTGCCGCGATCTATCCGCAAGGCAGCAGCGAGGCTGGGGGAGGGGCGCCCGCCATTGCTGAGGCTTAAGTAGGTAAACAAAGCCGCTGGGAAGCTCGAACTGGGTGGAGCTCACAGCAGCTCAAGGAAGCCTGCCTGTCTCTGTAGTCTCCACCTCTGGGGACAGCGCACAGCTGAAGACCAACAGGGGAAGTAGCGGGAGCCGGTGCAGACGCGAACGACTCTGTCTGACAGCTTTGGGGAGAGCCGTGGATCTCCCAACGCGGAGGTTGAGATCTGAGAACGGACAGACTGCCTGCTCAGGTGTGTCCCTGACCCCTGAGTAGCCTAGCTGGGAGAAATCCCCCACTAGGGGCAGTCTGACACCCCACACCTCACAGGGTGGAGTACACCCCTGAGAGGAAACTTCCAAAGGAAGAATCAGACAGGTACACTCGCTGTTCAGCAATATTCTATCTTCGGCAACCTCTGCTGCTGATACCCAGGCAAACAGGGTCTGGAGTGGACCTCAAGCAATCTCCAACAGACCAACAGACAGTCCTTCTGACTGTCAGAAGGAAAACTATCAAACAGGAAGGACACCTATACCAAAACCCCATCAGTACGTCACCACCATCAAAGACCAGAGACAGATAAAACCACAAAGATGGGGAAGAAGCAGGGCAGAAAAGCTGGAAATTCAAAAAATAAGAGCGCATCTCCCCCTGCAAAGGAGCGCAGCCCATCGCCAGCAACGGATCAAAGCTGGTCAGAGAATGACTTGGACGAGAGGAGAGAAGAAGGCTTCAGTCCATCAAACTTATCAGAGCTAAAGGAGGAATTACGTACCCAGCGCAAAGAAACTAAAAATCTTGAAAAAAGAGTGGAAGAATTGACAGCTAGACTAATTAATGCAGAGAAGATCATAAACGAAATGACAGAGATGAAAACCATGACACGAGAAATACGTGACAAATGCACAAGCTTCAGTAACCGACTCGATCAACTGGAAGAAAGAGTATCAGCGATTGAAGATCAAATGAATGAAATGAAGCGAGAAGAGAAACCAAAAGAAAAAAGAAGAAAAAGAAATGAGCAAAGCCTGCAAGAAGTATGGGATTACGTAAAAAGACCAAATCTACGTCTGATTGGGGTGCCTGAAAGTGAGGGGGAAAATGGAACCAAGTTGGAAAACACTCTTCAGGATATCATCCAGGAGAACTTCCCCAACCTAGTAGGGCAGGCCAACATTCAAATTCAGGAAATACAGAGAACGCCACAAAGATACTCCTCCAGAAGAGCAACTCCAAGACACATAATTGCCAGATTCACCAAAGTTGAAATGAAGGAAAAAATCTTAAGGGCAGCCAGAGAGAAAGGTCGGGTTACCCACAAAGGGAAGCCCATCAGACTAACAGCAGATCTCTCGGCAGAAACTCTACAAGCCAGAAGAGAGTGGGGGCCAATATTCAACGTTCTTAAAGAAAAGAATTTTCAACCCAGAATTTCATATCCAGCCAAACTAAGTTTCATAAGTGAAGGAGAAATAAAATCCTTTACAGATAAGCAAATGCTTAGAGATTTTGTCACCACCAGGCCTGCCTTACAAGAGACCCTGAAGGAAGCCCTAAACATGGAAAGGAACAACCGGTACCAGCCATTGCAAAAACATGCCAAAATGTAAAGACCATCGAGGCTAGGAAGAAAACTGCATCAACTAACGAGCAAAATAACCAGTTAATATCATAATGGCAGGATCAAGTTCACACATAACAATATTAACCTTAAATGTTAATGGACTAAATGCTCCAATTAAAAGACACAGACTGGCAAACTGGATAAAGAGTCAAGACCCATCAGTCTGCTGTATTCAGGAGACCCATCTCACATGCAGAGACATACATAGGCTCAAAATAAAGGGATGGAGGAAGATCTACCAAGCAAATGGAGAACAAAAAAAAGCAGGGGTTGCAATCCTTGTCTCTGATAAAACAGACTTTAAACCATCAAAGATCAAAAGAGACAAAGAAGGCCATTACATAATGGTAAAGGGATCAATTCAACAGGAAGAGCTAACTCTCCTAAATATATATGCACCCAATACAGGAGCACCCAGATTCATAAAGCAAGTCCTTAGAGACTTACAAAGAGACTTAGACTCCCATACAATAATAATGGGAGACTTCAACACTCCGCTGTCAACATTAGACAGATCAACGAGACAGAAAGTTAACAAGGATATCCAGGAATTGAACTCATCTCTGCACCAAGCGGACCTAATAGACATCTATAGAACTCTCCACCCCAAATCAACAGAATATACATTCTTCTCAGCACCACATCGCACTTATTCCAAAATTGACCACATAATTGGAAGTAAAGCACTCCTCAGCAAATGTAAAAGAACAGAAATTATAACAAACTGTCTCTCAGACCACAGTGCAATCAAACTAGAACTCAGGACTAAGAAACTCAATCAAAACCGCTCAACTACATGGAAACTGAACAACCTGCTCCTGAATGACTACTGGGTACATAACGAAATGAAAGCGGAAATAAAGATGTTCTTTGAAACCAATGAGAACAAAGATACAACATACCAGAATCTCTGGGACACATTTAAAGCAGTGTGTAGAGGGAAATTTATAGCACTAAATGCCCACAAGAGAAAGCAGGAAAGATCTAAAATTGACACTCTAACATCACAATTAAAAGAACTAGAGAGGCAAGAGCAAACACATTCAAAAGCTAGCAGAAGGCAAGAAATAACTAAGATCAGAGCAGAACTGAAGGAGATAGAGACACAAAAAACCCTCCAAAAAATCAATGAATCCAGGAGTTGGTTTTTTGAAAAGATCAACAAAATTGACAGACCGCTAGCAAGGCTAATAAAGAAGAAAAGAGAGAGGAATCAAATAGATGCAATAAAAAATGATAAAGGGGATATCACCACTGACCCCACAGAAATACAAACTACCATCAGAGAATACTATAAACGCCTCTACGCAAATCAACTAGAAAATCTAGAAGAAATGGATAATTTCCTGGACACTTACACTCTCCCAAGGCTAAACCAGGAAGAAGTTGAATCCCTGAATAGACCAATAGCAGGCTCTGAAATTGAGGCAACAATTAATAGCCTACCCACCAAAAAAAGTCCAGGACCAGATGGATTCACAGCTGAATTCTACCAGAGGTACAAGGAGGAGCTGGTACCATTCCTTCTGAAACTATTCCAATCAATAGAAAAAGAGGGAATCCTCCCTAACTCATTTTATGAGGCCAACATCATCCTGATACCAAAGCCTGGCAGAGACACAACAAAAAAAGAGAATTTTAGACCAATATCCCTGATGAACATTGATGCAAAAATTCTCAATAAAATACTGGCAAACCGGATTCAGCAGCACATCAAAAAGCTTATCCACCATGATCAAGTGGGCTTCATCCCTGGGATGCAAGGCTGGTTCAACATTCGCAAATCAATAAACGTAATCCAGCATATAAACAGAACCAAAGACAAGAACCACATGATTGTCTCAATAGATGCAGAAAAGGCTTTTGACAAAATTCAACAGCCCTTCATGCTAAAAACGCTCAATAAATTCGGTATTGATGGAACGTACCTCAAAATAATAAGAGCTATTTATGACAAACCCACAGCTAATATCATACTGAATGGGCAAAAAACTGGAAAAATTCCCTTTGAAAACTGGCACAAGACAGGGATGCCCTCTCTCACCACTCCTATTCAACATAGTGTTGGAAGTTCTGGCTAGGGCAATCAGGCAAGAGAAAGAAATCAAGGGTATCCAGTTAGGAAAAGAAGAAGTCAAATTGTCCCTGTTTGCAGATGACATGATTGTATATTTAGAAAACCCCATCGTCTCAGCCCAAAATCTCCTTAAGCTGATAAGCAACTTCAGCAAAGTCTCAGGATACAAAATTAATGTGCAAAAATCACAAGCATTCTTATACACCAGTAACAGACAAGCAGAGAGCCAAATCAGGAATGAACTTCCATTCACAATTGCTTCAAAGAGAATAAAATACCTAGGAATCCAGCTTACAAGGGATGTAAAGGACCTCTTCAAGGAGAACTACAAACCACTGCTCAGTGAAATCAAAGAGGACACAAACAATGGAAGAACATACCATGCTCATGGATAGGAAGAATCAATATCGTGAAAATGGCCATACTCCCCAAGGTTATTTATAGATTCAATGCCATCCCCATCAAGCTACCAATGAGTTTCTTCACAGAATTGGAAAAAACTGCTTTAAAGTTCATATGGAACCAAAAAAGAGCCCGCATTGCCAAGACAATCCTAAGTCAAAAGGACAAAGCTGGAGGCGTCACGCTACCTGACTTCAAACTATACTACAAGGCTACAGTAACCAAAACAGCATGGTACTGGTACCAAAACAGAGATATAGACCAATGGAACAGAACAGAGTCCTCAGAAATAATACCGCACATCTACAGCCATCTGATCTTTGACAAACCTGAGAGAAACAAGAAATGGGGAAAGGATTCCCTATTTAATAAATGGTGCTGGGAAAATTGGCTAGCCATAAGTAGAAAGCTGAAACTGGATCCTTTCCTTACCCCTTATACGAAGATTAATTCAAGATGGATTAGAGACTTAAATGTTAGACCTAATACCATAAAAACCCTAGAAGAAAATCTAGGTAGTACCATTCAGGACATAGGCATGGGCAAGGACTTCATGTCTAAAACACCAAAAGCAACGGCAGCAAAAGCCAAAATTGACAAATGGGATCTAATTAAACTAAAGAGCTTTTGCACAGCAAAAGAAACTACCATCAGAGTGAACAGGCAACCTACAGAATGGGAGAAAATTTTTGCAACCTACTCATCTGACAAAGGGCTAATATCCAGAATCTACAAAGAACTCAAACAAATATACGAGAAAAAAACAAACAACCCCATCAAAAAGTGGGAAAGGATATGAACAGACATTTCTCAAAAGAAGATATTCATACAGCCAACAGACACATGAAAAAATGCTCATCAGTCACTCGCCATCAGAGAAATGCAAATCAAAACCACAATGAGATACCATCTCACACCAGTTAGAATGGCAATCATTAAGAAGTCAGGAAACAACAGGTGTTGGAGAGGATGTGGAGAAATAGGAACACTTTTACACTGTTGGTGGGATTGTAAACTAGTTCAACCATTATGGAAAACAGTATGGCAATTCCTCAAGGATCTAGAACTAGATGTACCATATGACCCAGCCATCCCACTACTGGGTATATACCCAAAGGATTATAAATTATTCTACTACAAAGACACATGCACACGTATGTTTATTGCGGCACTATTCACAATAGCAAAGACTTGGAATCAACCCAAATGTCCATCTGTGACAGACTGGATTAAGAAAATGTGGCACATATACACCATGGAATACTATGCAGCCATAAAAAGGATGAGTTTGCGTCCTTTGTAGGGACATGGATGCAGCTGGAAACCATCATTCTTAGCAAACTATCACAAGAAGAGAAAACCAAACACCGCATGTTCTCACTCATAGGTGGGAACTGAACAATGAGATCACTTGGACTCGGGAAGGGGAACATCACGCACTGGGGCCTATCATGGGGAGGGGGAGGGGGGAGGAGGGAGGGATTGCATTGGGGAGTTATACATGATATAAATGATGAATTGATGGGTGCTGACGAGTTGATGGGTGCAGCACACCAACATGGCATAAGTATACATATGTAACAAACCTGCACGTTATGCACATGTACCCTAGAACTTAAAGTATAATAAAAAAAAAAAAAAAAAAGATATATAGATATAATAGATATAGGTATAAAATATATACATAATAGATATAATCGATAAGTATAAATATAGATATAATAGATATCGGTAAAAATATACACATTATAGATATAGGTAAAATATAGACATAGATATAATATATATAGGTATAAAATATAAACATAATACATATAATAGAGATGGGTATAAAATATAGATGTAATAGATATAATAGATACAGGTGTAAATATAGACATAGTAGATATAATAGATATAGGTATAAAATCTAGACATAATAGATATAATCGATATAGGTATAAAATATAGACATAATAGATAATAGATATAGGTATAAAATATAGACATATTAGATATAGCTATAAAATATATACATAATAGATATAAGAGGAATAGTTATAAAATACAGACATAATAGATATAATACATAAAGGTATCAAATATAGACATAATAATTATAATAGATATAGGTATAAAATATAGACATTATAGATATAGGTATAAAATATAGATATAATGTTTATAATAGATATAGGTATGAAATATAGACATAAGACATATAATAGGTATAGGTATAAAATATAGACATAATAGATATAATAGATATGTATGAGATATAGACATAATAGATATAATAGATATAGGTACAAAATATAGACACAATAGATATAATAGATATATGTATAAGAGATAGACATAATCGATATAATAGATATAGGTATAAAATATAAACATAATAGATATAATAGATATAGTTATCAAATATAGACAGAAGAATTATAATAGATATAGGTATAAAATATTGACAGAATAGATACAGGTACAAAGTATAGACATAATGGTTATAATAGATATAGGTATGAAATATAGACAATACATATAATAGGTATAGGTTTAAAATAAAGACATAAGAGATATAATAGATATAGGTATAAGATATAGACATAATAGATACAATAGATATAGATATAAACATATACATAATAGATATAATAGATACAGGTATAAAATATAGATATAATAGATATAGTTATAAAATATAGATATAATAGGTATCATAGACAGACATAATAGATATAATAGATATAGGTAAAAAATATAGATATAATAGATATAATAGATATAGGTATAAAATATAGACATAATAGATATAACAGATATAGGTATCAAATATAGACATAATAGATATCGGTGTAAAATAGAGACAGAATAGATATAAGAGATATACTTCTAAAAATGGACATAATCGTTATAATAGATATAGGTATAAAATATAGACATAAGAGATATAGGTATAAAATATATACATAATACATATAGGTATAAAATATAGACATATTAGATATAATTAAAAGGTATAAAATATATACATAATATATACAAAAGATATGGATATAAAATATAGACGTAATAGATAAAGGTATAAAATACAGACATAATAGATATATAATAGATATAATATAAGATGTAGAATAATCAACATAATAGATATAGTAAAAATATTAGACATAAAGATATAGATATAATCATAGACATAATAGATATAATAGATACAGGTAAAACTTATAGACATAGATATAGATATAATAGATATACGTAAATATTCACATAAAAGATATAATAGATATAGAAATAAAACATAGACATAATAGATATAATAGATAGAGGTATAAAATATAGATATAATAGATATAGGTATAAAATATAGATATAATAGATAGACATAATAGATATAATAGATATTGGTAAAAAATATAGATATAATAGATATAATGGATATGGGTTCAAATACACCTATAATAGATACAGGTATCAAATATAGATATAGTGCAAATAATAGATGTAGGTATAAAATATAGACATAATAGACATAATAGAGATAAGTATAAAACATAGACATAATAGATATAATAGATAAAGATATAAACTATAGACATAAAACTTATAGATATTGGTATAAAATATAGATATAAGAGGTATGATAGATGTAGGTATAAAATATAGATATAATAGATAAGGTATAAAATGTCGATATAATAGATATAATAGATATACTAAAAAATATAGATATAATAGATATTGGTATAAAATATAGATATAATAGATATAATTATAAAATATAAATATAATAGACATAATATATAAAGGTAAAATATAGATATAGTAGATATCGTTATAAAACATAGTTATAACAGATATAGGTATAAATATAGATGTAATAGATATAATAGATATAGGTATAATATATAGACATAATAGATATAATAGATATAGGTATAAAATATAGACATAATAGATATAATAGATATAGGTAAACAATACAGACATAATTGATATAATAGATATAGGTATAAAATGTAGACATAATAGATATAATAGATATAGGTATAAAATATAGACATAATAGATATAATAGTTATACGAATAAAATATAGACATAATAGATATAATAGATATAGGTATAAAATATAGGCAGAATAGATATAGATATAAAAATACAGACATAATAGATATCATAGACATCGGTCTAAAATATCCACATATAGATATAATAGGATTATACGGTATAAAATGTAGACATAATAGATATAATAGGATATAGGTATAAAATATAGACGTAATAGGATATCAGGTATAAAATATCTACCTAAGAGATATTAAAGAGATATAGTTATAAAAATACAGGACAATATAGTTATAATGGATTATAGGTATAAAATAATAGCCATGATAGATATAATATATATAAGTATAAATATAAGGACCTTAATAGATATAATAGATATAGGTATAAATGTAGACATAATCGATATAATAGTTACAGCGGTATAATATCTAGACCTAATAGTTATAAAGATATAAACGTATAAAATATAGACATAATAGCTATAGGTATAAAATATAGATATAATAGCTATAATAGATATATGTATCAAAAAATAGATATAATATATACAGGTATGACATAGATGACCATAGATATAATAGATATAGGTAGGAAATATAGATATAATAGACATAATTGTAAAATATAAATATAATAGATATAATAGATATAGGAAAAAATAAAGATATAATGGATATAGGTATAAAATATGGTTATAATAGATATAAGTATAAATATAGATATAATACATATAATAAATATAGGCAGAAATATAGACATAATAGATATGATAGATATATATATACAATATAGATATAATAGATATAATAGATATACGCATACAATATAGATATAATAGGTATAGGTATAAAATATAGATATAATACATGTAATAGATACAGGAATAAAATGTCGAATATAATAGATATAATTATAAAAAATAAAAATAATAGATATAATAGATATAGGTATCCAATAGAGATACAATAGATATAGATATAAAATATAGTTATAATAGCTATAGGTATAAAATATAAAATATAATAGATATAATAGACATAGGTATAAAATATAGACATAATAAATATAATAGATATAGGTATTAATATAGAGACCTAATAAATATAATAGATATAGGAATACAATATAACACATAATAGATAAAATAGACAGTTATAAAATAAAGACATCATAGATGTAATAGATCATAGGTGAAAAATATAGACATAATAGATATAGATATAAATGTAGACATAATAGATATAAAGATACAGTTATAAAGTATAGACATAATAGATATAATACATATAGGTATAAAATAAAGACATAATAGATATAGGTATAAAATACAGACATAATAGATATAGGTATAAAATATAGACCATAATAGATATAAATATAGACATAACAGTTATAATATATATAGGTATAAAATATACAAATAATCGATATAATAAATATAGGTATAAAATACAGCCATAATGGATATAAGTAGATATAGGTATAAAATATAGATATAATGGATATACGTATAAAATATAGACATAATAGATATAATAGATATAGGTATAAAATATAGATAACATAGATATACATGTAAAATATAGATATGATAGATATAACATATAGGTGTAAAATATACATATAATAAATATAGGTGTAAAATATAGATATAAGAGTTATAATAGATACTAGGTATCAAATGTAGATATAATTAGAAAAGTTATAAAATATATATATAACAGATACAATAGATATAGGTATAAAATATAGAATAAAATTAGTTATAGTTTATAAAATATAGACATAATAGTTATAATAGATATAGGTATATAATATAGACATAATAGATCTAATATATATAGCTATAAAATATAGACATAATAGATATAATAGACATAGGCATAAAATATAGACATAATACATATAGTTATAAAATATAGATATAATTGATATAGGTATAAAATATAGACATAATAGATATAAGACAGGTATAAAATATTAGACATAATAGATATAGATACACGTATAAAATATTGGCATAATAGGTATAATAGATAAAGAGAGACATAATAGATATAGGTATAAAATATTGAAATAATACATATATAGATAAAGTTATAAAATACAGATATAATAGATTGATGTATAAAATATGGACATTAGAGATATAATAGATAGAGTTATAAAATATAGACAAAATAGATACAATAGATATTGCTATAAAATATATACAATAGATATAATAGATATAGGTATAAAATATAGACATAATACATATAATCGATACAGTTATAAAATATAGATATAATAGTTTGAGATATAAAATATAGACATAAGAGAAATAGATAGAGGTATAAAATATAGACAAAATAGATATAATAGATATTGCTATAAAATATATACAATAGATATAATAGATGTAGGTATCAAAGATAGACATAATAGATATAATAGATACAGACATAACAGATCTAATAGATATAGGTATAAAATATAGTCATAATAGATAGAATATATATAGGTATAAAATATAGACATAGTAGATATAATAGATATACACATTAAATATAGACATAATAGATATAGGCATAAAATATGGACATAATAGATGTAATGGATATAGGTCTAAAATAAAGACATAATAGACATAGGTTAAAATATAGATATAATAGAAATAATATGTAGTTATAAAACATAGACAAAATAGATATAATAAATAGAGGTAGAAAATACGACATAATTGATATAATAGATATAATGGATAGAGGTTTAAAATATAGACATAATAGATATAATAGAGGTATAAATTATAGACATAATAGATATAATAGATATAGGTATAAATTATAGACATAATAAATATAATAGATAGACCTATAAAATGTAGACATAATAGATATAACTGATAGACGTATAAAATATAGACAAAATAGATATAATAGATAAAATAGATAGAAGTATAAAATATAGACATAATAGATATGACAGATAGAGGTATAAAATATAGACATAATAGATGTAATAGATAGAGGCATAAAATACAGACCTAATAGATGTAATAGATTAAGATATAAAATATAGACATGAAAGATATAATAGATAGAGTTATAAAATATAGACAATAGATATAATAGATACAGGTATAAAATATAGACATAATAGGAACAATAGATATAGACAAAATAGATATAATAGATATAGGTATAAAATATAGACATAATAGACAAAATAGATATAGGTATAAATATAGACATAATAGATATAATTGATACAGGTACAAAATATAGATATAATAGATATAGGTATGAAATATAGATATAATAGATATAATGGATACATGTACAAAAAAGATATAATAGAAAACAGGTATAAAATATAGACAATAGATATAATCGATATATGTATAAAATATAGATATATAGATATAATGGATATAGCTATCAAATATAGATATAATAGATATAGGTATAAAATATAGATATAGTGGATATAATGGATGTAGGCATCAGAAATAGACATAATAGATATAATAGATATAGGTATAAAATATTGTCATAATAGATATAATAGATAAAGATATAAAATATAGACATAATAGATATAGGTATAAAGTATAGACACAATAGATATAATAGATATAGGTATAAAATATAGACATAAGAAGTATAGTAGATAAAGGTATAAAATATAGACATAATTGATATAATAGATATAGGTAGAAATATAGACAGAATAGATATGGTATAAAATATAAACATAATAGATATATTAGATATAGGTATAAAATATCGACATAAGAGATATAATAGACATAGGTTTAAAATATAGACATAACATATATAATCGATACAGGTATAAAATATAGACATAATAGATATAGGTGTAAAGTATTGACATAATAGATATAATAGATATAGGTATAAAATATAGACATAATACATACAATAGATATAGTTATAAATATAGACATAACAGATATAATAGATATAGGTATAAAATATAGACATAATAGATGTAACAAATATAGGTATAAAATAGAGACATAATACATTTGATGGATATAGGTATAAAATATACATAATAGACATAATACATATAGTCAAAAATATCGATATAATTGATATAGGTATAAAATATAGACATAATAGATATAATAGTTATAGGTATAAAATATAGATATAATAGATATAGGCAAAATATAGATATAATAGATATAATAGATATACGTATAAAATATAGATATAATAGGCATAGGTATAAAATATAGATATAATAGATATAATAGATACAGGAATAAAATATAGATATAATAGATATAATTATAAAAAAAAAATGATTGATATAATAGATATAGGTATAAAATAGAGATACAATAGATATAGGTATAAAATATAGTTATAATAGATATATATAAAATATAAATACAATAGATATAATAGATACAGGTATAAAATATAGACATAATAGATATAATAGATATAGGTATTAAAAGTAGACTAATAGATATAATAGACATAGGTATACAATATAGACATCATAGATATAATAGACAGTTATAAAATATAGACATCATAGATATAATAGATATGGGTATAAAATATAGACATAATAGATATAGGAATAAAATGTAGACATAATAGATATAATAGATACAGTTATAAAGTATAGACATAATAGATATAATAGATATAGGTATAAAAAAGACATAATAGATATAGGTAAAAATACAGACATAATAGATATAGGTATAAAATATAGACATAATAGATATAATAGATATAAGTATAAAACATAGCCATAATAGATATAACAGATATAGGTAAAAATATAGACATAATAGATATACGTATAAAATATAGATACAATAGATATAATAGATTTAGGTATAAAATATAGATATAATAGATTTAGGTATACAATATAGATATAATAGATATAATAGATATAGGTATGAAATATAGACATTATAGATATAATAGGTATAGGTATAAAATATATACATAAAAGACATAGGTATAAAATATAGACATAAAAGATATAGGTATAATATTTAGACATAATAGATATAATAGACATAGTTATAAAATATAGACATAATAGATATTATACATATAGGTGAGAAACATAGACATAATAGATATAGGTATAAAATATAGACGTAAAGATATAATAGATATACGTATAAAATATACACAGAATAAATATAATAGATATAGGTGTAAAATATAGACATAATAGATTTAGATATAAAATACTGATATAATATATATAATGGATATAGATATATAATATAGACATAATATATAGTTATAAAATATAGACATACTAGATACGACAGATATAGGTGTAAAATACAGACATAATATATAGTAAAGTCTAGACATAATAGTTATAATAGACATAGGTATAAAATATAGACATAATAGATATAATTGAAATAGGTATAAAATATAGATAAAATAGATATACGTGTAAAATATAGATATAATAGACATAATAGATATAGGTATAAAATATAGATACAATAAATATAGGTATAAAATATAGGTATAATAGTTATAATAGATGTAGTTATAAAATATAGATATAATAGATATTGTTATAAACATAAATATAACAGATACAATAGATATAGGTAAAAATATAGATAAAATAGTTATAGGTATAAAATATAGACAATAGGTATAATAGATATAGGTATAAAATATAGACATAATAGGTATAAAACATATAAGAATAACATATAGACATTATACATATAGGTATAAAATATAGATATAATTGATATAGGTATACAATATAGATATGATAGATATAGGTAAAATATAGATATAATAGATATAATAGATATACGCATAAATATAGATATAATATGTATAGGTATAAAATATAGATATAATAGATGTAATAGATACAGGAATAAAATATCGATATAATAGATATAAATATAAAAATAAAAATAATAGATATAATAGATATAGGTATCCAATAGAGATACAATAGATACAGGTATAAAATATAGTTATAATAGATATAGGTATAAAATATAGACATAATCGATATAATAGATACAGGTATAAAATACAGCCATAATAGTTATAATAGATATAGGTATAAAATATAGATATAATGGATATACGTATAAAATATAGACACAATAGATAAAATAGATATAGGTATAAAATATAGATAAAATAGATACCATGTAAAATATAGATATAATAGATAAACATATAGGTATAAAATATACACATAATAAATATAGGTATAATATATAGATATAAGAGTTATAATAGATATAGGTATAAAATGTAGATATAATGATATAGTTATAAAATATAAATATAACAGATACAATAGATATAGGTATAAAATATAGATAAAATAGTTATAGGTATAAAATATAGACATAATAGGTATAATTGATATAGGTATATAATACAGACATAATAGATACAATATATAGCTATTAAATATAGACATAATAGATATAATAGATACAGGAATAAAATATAGACATAATACATATAGTTATAAAATATCGATATAATTGATATAGGTATAAAATATAGACATAATAGATAAAATAGTTATAGGTATAAAATATAGATATAATAGATATAGGTATAAAATATAGATATAATAGATATACGTATAAAATATAGATATAATAGGTATAGGTATAAAATATAGATATAATAGATATAATAGAAACAGGAATAAAATATAGATATAATAGAAATATTTATAAAAAATAAAAATAATTGGTATAATAGATATAGGTATAAATAGAGATACAATAGATATAGGTATAAAATATAGTTATAATAGATATAGGTAAAATATAGACATAATAGATATAATAGATATAGGTATTAAATGTAGACTAATAGATATAATAGATATAGGTATACAATATAGACATAATAGATATAATAGACAGTTATAAAATATAGACATCATAGATATAATAGATATGGGTATACAATATAGACATAATAGATATAGGAATAAAATGCAGACATAGATATAATAGATACAGTTATAAATTATAGATATAATAGATATAATAGATATAGGTATAAAAAAGACATATTAGATATAGGTATAAAATACAGACATAATAGATATAGGTATAAAATATAGACATAATAGATATAATAGATATAAGTATAAAGTATAGCCATAATAGATATAACAGATATAGGTATAAAATATAGACATAATAGATATACGTATAAAATATAGATATAATAAATATAATAGATAGGTATAAAATATAGACATAATAGATATAGGTATACAATATAGATATAAGAGACATAAAAGATATAGGTATAAAATATAGACAGTATAGATATAATAGATATAGGTATAAAATATAGACATAATAGATATAGGTATACAATATAGACATAAAAGATATAGGTATAATATTTAGACATAATAGATATAATACATATAGGTATAAAATATACACATTATAGATATAATAGATATAGGTATAAAATATAGACATAATAGATATAGGTATAATATTTAGACATAAAAGATATAGGTATATTTAGACATAGTAGATATAATTGATATAGGTATAAAATATAGACATAATAGATATAATAGATATAGGTATGAAACATAGACATAATAGATATAGGAATAAAATATAGACGTAAAGATATAATAGATATACGTATAAAATATACACAGAATAGATATAATAGATATAGGTGTAAGATATAGAAATAATAGATATAGATAAAAATACTGATATAATATATGTAATGGATATAGATATAAAATATAGACATATTATATAGTTATAAAATATAGACATAATAGATATGACAGATATAGGTGCAAAATATAGACATAATATATAGTTATAAAGTATAGACATAATAGTTATAATAGACAGAGGTATAAAATATAGACATAATAGATATAGGTAAAATATTTAGACATAATAGATATAATAGATATAGTTATAAAATATAGACATAATAGATATAATAGATATAGGTATAAAATATACACATAATAGATATAATAGATACAGGTGTAAAATATAGACATAATAGATATAGGTATAATATAGAGACATAATAGATATACTAGATATAGTTATAAAATATAGACTTAATAGATATTACAGATATAGGTTTAAAAGATAAACATAATAGATAAAATAGATATGTGTATAAAATATTGACATAATAGATATAATAGATATAGGTATGAAATACAGACATAATAGATATAATAGTTATGGGTATAAAATATAGACATAATAGATATGATATATAGGTATAAAGTACAGACATAATTGATATGTTAGATATAGGTATACTATATGGACATAATAGATATAATCGATATAGATATAAAACATAGACATAACAGATATAATAGATACAGGTATAAAATATAGATATAATAGATATAGGTATAAAATATAGATATAATAGATATCATAGACAGACATAATAGATATAAGAGATATCGGTAAAAAATATAGATATAATAGATATAATGGATATGGGTATCAAATATACATATAATAGATATAGGTATAAAATATAGATATAGTATATATAATAGATACAGGTATAAAATATAGACATAATAGATATAATAGATGTAGGTATGAAATATAGACATAATAGATAGAATAGATATAGGTATAAATTACAGACATAATAGATGTAATAGACATAGGTAGAAAATATAGACATAATAGATATAATAGATATCGGTATACAGTATAGACATAAAAGATATAATAGATAGGGGTATAAAATATAGATATAATAGATATAGGTATAAATATCGATATAATAGACATAGTAGATATAGGATTAAAATATAGATATAATAGATATAATTATAAAATATAAATATAATGGATATAATAGATATAGGTAGAAAAGAGAGATATAATAGATATAATTATAAAATATAAATATAATAAATATAATAGATAAAGGTATAAAATATAGATATAATAGATATAATAAATATAGGTATAAAATATAGACATAATAGATATAATAGATATAGGTATCAAATATAGACATAATAGATATAATAGATATAGGTAAACAATAGAGACGTAATAGATATAATAGATACAGGTACAAAATATAGATATAATAGTTATAGGTATAAAATATAGATATAATAGATATAGAAGATAGAGGTATAAAATAGAGACATAATAGATATAATAGATATAGGAATAAAATATAGACATAATAGATATAATAGATATAGGTATAAAATATAGACATAATAGATATAATAGATACAGGTATAAAATATAGAAATAATATATGTAAGTATAAAATATAGACATAATTTATAAAATAGATATACATATAAAAATAGATATAATAGATACAGGTATAAAATATAGACAATAGATATAATAGATATAGGTATGAAATATAATAGAAATCATTATAAAAAATATAAATAAAATAGGTATAATTGATATAGGTAAAAAACATAGATATAATGTATATGGGTATAAAATACGGTTATAATAGATATAGGTATAAAATATAGATATAATAGATTTAATAGATATAGGTATACAATATAGACATAATAGATTTAATAGATATAGGTATAAAATATAGACATAATAGATATTGGTAAAAAATATAGATATATTAGATATAATAGTTATAGGTATAAAATATAGACATAATAGATATAATAGATTTAGGTATTAAATATAGACACAATAGATATAATTGTATTGGTATAAAATATAGATATAATAGATATAGGTATAAAACACAGACATAAGTATTATAAAAGATATAGGTATAAAATATAGACATTATAGTTATAATCGATATAGGTATAAAATATCGACATAAGATATATAGGTATACATATAAACATATAGATATAATAGATATAGGTAAAAAATATAGACTTAAGAGATATAATAGATAGAGGTATAAAATATAGACATATTAGATATGGGTATAAAATATAAACATAATAGATATAATAGATATAGGTATAAAATATAAACATAAGATATATAATAGATATAGGCATAAAATATAGACATAATAAATATAATCGATACAGGTATAAAATATAGACATAAAAGATATAAGAAATATAGTTATAAAATAGAGATAATAGATTTGATAGATATAGGTATAAAATATAGACATAATAGATATAGATATAGGTATAAAATGTAGATATAATAGATATAATAGATATATGTATAAAAAATAGATATAATAGATACAGATATAAAATTCAGACAATAGATATAGTAGATATAAGTATAAAATATAGATATAATAGATATAATTATAAAATATAAATATAAATATATAATAGATATAGGTATAAAATATAGATATAATAGATATAGGTATAAAATATAGTTATAATAGATGTAGATATGAAATATAGATATAGTAGATATAATAGATATAGGTATAAAATATAGACATTAAAGATATAATAGATATAGGTATGAAATATAGAAATAGATATAATGGATATAGGTATCAAATATAGATATAATAGATATAGGTATAAAATATAGATATAGTGGATACAATAGATATAGGTATAAAATAGAGACATAATAGATGTAATAGATAAAGGAATAAAATATAGACATAATAGATATAATAGATAAAGATATAAAATATAGTCATAATAGATATGAGGTATTGCTATAAAATATAGACATAATAGATATTGGTATAAAATATAGACGTAATAGATATAATAGATATAGGTATGAAATATAGACATCAGAAGTATAATAGATATATGTATAAAATATAGACATGATAGATATAATCGATATAGGTATAAAATATAAACATAAGAGATACAGTTATAAAATATAAACATAATAGTTATAATAGATATAGGTAAAAAATATAGACTTAAGAGATATAATAGATATAGGTATAAAATATAGGCATAACAAATATAATCGATACAGGTATAAAATATAGACAATAGAAATAATAGATATAGGTATCAAATATAGGCGTAATAGATATAATAGATAGAGGTATAAAATATAGACATAATAGAAATGATATGTATAGGTTTAAAATATAGACATAATAGATATGATAGATATAGGTATAAAATATAGACAATAGATATAATACATATAGGTATAAAATACAGACATAATAGATATAATAGATACAGGTAAAAAACATAAATATAATAGATATAGGTATAAAATATAGATATAATAGATATAATAGATATATGTATAAAAAATAGATATAATAGATGTATAAAATATAGACAACAGATAGATATAGGTATAAAATATAGATATAATAGATATAATTATAAAATATAAAATAATAGATATAATAGATATAGGAAAAAAACAGATATAATGGATATAGGTATAAAATATGGTTATAATAGATAAGTATAAAATATAGATATAATAGATATAACAGATATAGGCATAAAATATAGACATAATAGATATGATTGATATATGTATAAAATATAGATATAATAGAAATAATGGATATAGGTATCAAATATAGATATAATAGATATAGGTATAAAATATAGATATAGTGGATATAATAGATATAGGCATAAAATATAGACATGATACATATAGTAGATATCGGTATAAAATATAGACATAATAGATATAATAGATAAAGATATAAAATATAGACATTATAAATATAGGTATAAAGTATAGACACAATAGATATAATAGATATAGGTATGAAATATAGACATAAGAGTTATATAGGTATCGGTATAAAATACAGACATAATATAATAGATAAAGGTATAAAATATAGATATAATAGATATAGTTAAAAATATATATAATAGATATAATAGATATACGTATAAAATATAGATATAATTGATATAGTCATAAAATATATATATAATAGATATATAGATATAGCTATAAAATACAGATATAATAGATATAATTATAAAATATAAATCTAAAAGATATAAAAGATATTGGTATTAAATATACATATAAGAAATATAGGTATAAAATATAGTTATAATAGATATAGGTATAAAAACATAGAATAATAGATATAATAGATATATGTATAAAATATAGACATAATGGATATGGGTATAAAATATAAACATAATAGATATAAGAGAGAGAGGCAGAAAAGATAGGAATGAAGAGTGGAATAGAAAGGATAAAAAGAGCG
>NW_022144674.1:0-15419 GCF_007565055.1 Rhinopithecus roxellana
GTATAAAATATAGACATAATACATGCAAAAGATATATGTATAAAATATAGAAATAATAGAAACAATAGATATAGGTATAAAATATAGACATAATAGATATAATAGATATAATAGATAAAACATAGACATAATAGATATCATATATGTAGGTATAAAATATAGACATAATAGATATAGGTATTAAATATAGACATAATAGATATAGGTATAAAATATAGACATAATTGATATAGGTATAAAATATAGACATAATAGATATAATAAATATAGGTATAAAATATAGAGTTAATAGATATAGGTATACAATATAGACATAATATATTTAAGATATATAGGTATAAAAAATAGATATAATACACATAATAAATATAGATATAAAATATAGACACAATAGATATAATAGATATAGGTATAAAATATAGGCATAATAGATATAATAGACTTATAAAATATAGACATAATAGATATAACTGATAGAATTATAAAATATAGACATAATAGATATAATAGATAGAGGGATAAAATATAGACATAATAGATATAGTAGATATAGGTATAAAATACAGACATAATAGATATAATATATATAGGTATAAAATATAGACATAATAGATATATTAGATGTAGGTATAAAACGTAGACGTAATAGTTATAGGTATAAAATTAGACATAATAGATATAATAGATGTAGGTATGAAATAGAGACATAATAGATATAATAGATAAAGGTATAAAATAGACACATAACAGATATAATAAATACACGTATAAAATAAAGACATAATAGATATAAAAATATAGATATAAAATATAGACAAAATAGATATAGGTACACAATACAGACATATAGACATAATAGATATAATACATATAGGTATAAAATGTCGACATAATAGATATAATAGATATAGGTATAAAATGAAGACATATAGATATAATAGATATAGGGATAAAATACAGACATAAAAGATATAATACATATAGGTATAAAATATAGACATCATAGATATAATAGATATAGGTATAAAATATAGACATAATAGATATAGGTATAAAATATAGACATTGTAGATACAATCGAAATAGGTATAAAATATAGACATAATAGATATAAGTATAAAATATAGACATAAGAAATAGAATAGATAGAGGTATAAAATATAGACATAATAGATATAGTTATAAAATATAGACATAATAGATATAAGAGATATAGTTAAAAATATGGACATAATAGTCTTAATAGTTAAAGGTATAAAATGTAGACAAAATAGATATAATATAATAAGTATAAAATATAGATATAATAGATATAGGTATAAAATATAGATATAATAGATATAATAGATATACGTATAAAATATAGATACAATAGATATCGGCGTAAAATACAGATATAATAGATATAATAGATACAGATAGAAAGTATGGATATAATAGATAAAATTATAAATATAAATATAATAGATATAATAGATATAGGTATAAAATATAGATATAATAGATATAGTTATAAAATATAATTATAATAGATATAGGTATAAAATATAGAAAAATAGATATAATAAATATAGTTATAAAATATAGACATAATAGATATAATAGATATAGGTAGAAAATATAGACTTAATAGAAATAATAGATATAGGGATAAAATATTGACATAATAGATATAATAGATACAGGTATAAAATATAGTAATAAAAGATATAATACATATAGGTATGAAACATAGATACCATAGATATAACAGATATAAGTTTAAAAAATAGACGTAATAAATATAGGTATAAAATGTAGACATAGGTATAGAAAATGGACAAAATAGATATAATAGATACAGGTATAAAATATAAACATAATAAATATAATAGATACAGGTACAAAATATAGATATAATATATATAGGTATAAAATATAGCTATAATAGATATAATAGATATATGTATAAAAAATAGATATAATAGATACAGGTATAAAATATAGACAGTAGATAATAGATATAGGTATAAAATATAGACATAATAGATATAGGTATAAAATAGAGATATAATAGATATAATGTATATAGTTATAAAATATAGACGTAATAGATATAGGTGAAAATATAGACATAATAGATGTAATAGATGTAGTTATGAAATATAGATATAATATATAATAGATATAGCTATGAAATACAGACATAATAGATATAATAGATATAGGTATAAAATATACACATAATTGATATGATATATTAGGTATAAAATACAGACATAATAGATATAATAGAAGGAGGTATAAAATATAGGCATAATAGATATAGGTATTAAATACAGACATAATAGATATAGTTACGAAATATAGACATAATAGATTTAATAGATGTAGTTATAAATATAGACATAATATATAATAGATATAGGTATAAAACATAGATATAATAGATATCGTTATAAAATATAGACATTACAGATATAGGTATAAATATAGACATAGATATAATAGATATAGGTATAAATATAAACATAATAGATAGAATAGGTATAAAATATAGACATAATAGATATAATAGACATAGGTATAAAACATAGACATAATAGATATAGGTATTAAATATAGACATAATAGATATAATAGAAATCGGAATAAAATATAGAAATAATAGATATAATAGATATAGGTATCAAATATAGACATAATAATTATAATAGATGTAGGTATATAAACAAAATAGATATAGGTTCAAATATAGACATAATGGTTATAATAGATATAGGTATGAAATATAGACATAATAGATATATTAGGTATAGGTTTAAAATAAAGATATAAAGATTTATAATAGATATAGGGATAAGATATAGACATAATAGATATAATAGATATAGGTATAAAATATAGACATAAAAGATATAATTTGTATAGGTATAAAATATAAACATAATAGATATAATAGATATAGGTATAAAATAGAGACATAATAGATATAATAGATATAAGTATAAATATAGACATAATAGACATACGTATGAAATACAGACAAAATTGATATAACAGATACAGATATAAAATAAAGACATAATATATATAATAGATATAGGTATAAAATATAGACATAATAGATATAATAAATATAGGTATAAATTATACACATAATAGATATAATAGATATAGGTATAACATATAGATATCATAGATATCATAGATATAGGTATAAAATATAGATATAATAGCTATAGGTTAAAATACAGATATAATAGTTATAATCGATATAGGTATAAAGCATAGACATAATAGATATAGGTATAAAATATAAATAAAATAGATATAGGTATAAAATATAGACCTAACAGATATAATAGATATACGTATAAAATATAGACAATAGATATAGGTATAAAATGAAGACATTATAGATAAAATATAGGTATATAACTTAGACATAATGGATATAATAGATATAGGTACACAAATAGAGACATAATAAATATAATCCATATAGTTATAAAATACAGAGATAATAGATATAAGAGATATAGGAATAAAATACAGACATAATTGAAATAGGTATAAAATATAGACAAAATGGATATAATAAATATAGGTATAAAATACAAACATAATAGATATAAAAGATATATGTATAAGATATAGACATATAGATATAGATATAAAATATAGACATAATAGATATAATAGGTATAGGTATGAAATTTAGACATAATACATATTATAGATATATGCATAAGATATAGACATAATAGATAAAATAGATATAGGTATAAAATATAGACATAATAGATATAATAGATAGAGTTATAAAATATAGACGTAATAGATATAATAGATACAGATATAAAATATAGACATAATAGATGTAGGTATAAAATATAGACATATTAGATATAGACATCGGTATAAAATATGGACATAATAGATATAATAGATATAGGTATGAAATATAGAGAAAATAGATATAATAGATATAAGTATAAAAAATAGACATACTAGATATAATAGATATAGGTATAAAATATAGATATAATAGCTACAGGTATAAAATCCAGATTATAATAGATATAATACATACAGGTATAATATATAGACATAAAAGATATAATAGATATAGGAATAAAATACAAATAAAATAGATATAGGTATAAAACATAGACATAACAGACCATATAGATATACGTATAAAATATCGCCATAATAGATATAGGTATAAATATAGACATAATAGGTATAGGTATACAATATAGACAAAATGGATATAATAAATATGGGTATAAAATATAGACATAATAGATATAGGTATAAAATAGAGACATAATAGATATAATATATATAGGTATAAAATATAGACATAATATATATAATAGATGTAGGTATAATATATAGATCTAATAAATATAATAGATATAGACATAAAAAATAGACATAATAGATACAATATATATAGACATAATAGATATAACACATATAGGTATAAAATATAGATATAATAGATACAATAGATATCGATATAAAATATAGACATAATAGATATACTAGATATAGGTATAAATATAGACATAATAGATATCGGTATAAAATATAGACATAATAGATATAATAGATATAGGTATAAAATATAGCCATGATTGATATAATAGATAGAGGTATAAATATAGACATAACATATATAGGTATAAAATATGACATAATAGTTATAATAGATATCGGTATAAAAATATAGACATATAAGATATTGTTGATATAGGTATAAAATATAGACAGAGTAGATATAATAGATATACTTGTAAAATATAGACATAATGGATATAATAAATATAGGTATAAAATATACACATAATAGATATAATAGATATAGGTATAAAATAAAGACATATAGATACAGGTATTAAATATAGACATAATAGATATAAAAGAAATAGGTATAAAATATAGACATAATAGATATAATAGATATAAGTATCAAATATAGACATAATAATTATAAGAGATATAGGTATAAAATATAGACATAATCGATATAGGTACAAAATATAAACATAATGGTTATAATAGATATAGGTATGAAATATAGACATAATATATATAATACGTATAGGTTTAAAATAAAGACATAATAGATATAATAGATATAGTTATAAGATATAGACATAATAGATATAATAGCTATAGGTATAAAATATAGACATAATAGATATAATACATATACGTATAAAATATAGATATAATAAATATAATAGATATAAGAATAAAATATAGATATAATAGCTACAGGTATAAAATACAGATATAATAGATATAATAGATACAGGTATAAAATATAGACAATAGACATAATAGATATATGTATAAAATATAGATATAAAAGGTATAATGGATATAGATATCAAATATAGATATAATAGATATAGGTATAAAATATAGATATAGTGGATATAATGGATATATGCATAAGAAATAGACATAATAGATATAATAGATATAGGTATAAAATATAGACATAATAGATATAATAGATAAAGATATAAAATATAGACATAATAGACATAGGTATTAATTATAGACACATAATATATAATAGATATAGGTATAAAATATAGACATAGGAAGTATAGTAGATAAAGGTATAAAATAAAGACATAATAGATATAATAGATATAGGTATAAAATATAGACAGAATAGATATGGGTATAAAATATAAACATAATAGATATATTAGATATAGGTATAAAATATCGACATAAGAGATATAATAGATATAGGTTTAAAATATAGACATAACACATATAATTGATACAGGTATAAAATACAGACATAATAGATATAGGTGTAAAGTACTGACATAATAGATATAATAGATATAGGTACAAAATATAGACATAATAGATATAATAGATACAGGTACATATATAGATATGATAGATATAGGTATAAAATATAGATATAATAGATATAATAGATACATGTATAAAAAAAGATATAATAGATACAGGTATAAAATATAGACAATAGATATAATAGATATATGTAAAAAATATAGATATAATAGATATAATGGATATAGGTATCAAATACAGATATAATAGATATAGGTATAAAATATAGATATAGTGGATATAATGGATATACGCATAAAAAAAGACATAATTGATATAATAGATATAGGTATAACATATAGACATAATAGATATAATAGATAAAGATATAAAATATAGACATGATAGATAAAGGTATAAAGTATAGACAAAATAGATATAATAGATATAGGTATAAAATACAGACACAAGTGGTATAGTAGATAAAGGTATAAAATATAGACCTAATTGATATAATACATATAGGTATAAAATATAGACAGAATAGATATGGGTATAAAATATAAATATAATAGATATAATAGATATACTATAAAATATCGACATAAGAGATACAATAAATATAGGTATAAAATATACATATAATAGATATAATCGATACAGGTATAAAATATAGATATAATAGATATAATTATAAAATATAAATGTAATAGATATGATAGATATAGGTATTAAATATAGATATAAGAAATCTTTGTATAAAATATAGTTATAATAGATATAGGTATAAAATATAGATATAATAGATATAATAGATATAGGTATAAAATATGCACATAATAGATATAATATAGGTATACAATGTGGACATAATGGATATAATAAATATAGGTATATGATATAGACATAATAGATATAAAAGATATAGGTATAAAATATAGACTTAATACATTTAATAGATATAGGTATAAAACATTGATATAATAGATATAATAGATATAGGTATTATATACACACAGTATATATAATAGATATTAGTATAAAATATAACATAATAGATATAATAGATATAGATATGAAATATAGACATAATAGATATAATAGATATAGGTATAAAATATAGTCATAATAGATATAGGTAAAAAATACAGACATAATAGATATAAGAGATATAGATAATAAATATAGACATAATAGATATTGGTATAAAATATAGACATAATAGATATAATAAATATAGGTATGAAAATATAGACTTAATACATATAGGTAGAAAATATAGACATAATAGACACAATAGATATATGTATAAAATATAGACATCATAGATATAATAGACAGAGATATAAAATTTAAACAAATAGATATAATAGATAGAGGTATAAAATATAGACAAAATAGATATAGGTATAAAATATAGACATAATAGATATAATAGATATAGGTATGAAATGCAGATATACTAGATATAATAGATATAGGTATAATAATGCAGCTATAGATATAAAATATAGATATAATAGATATAATAGATATAGGTATAAGATATAGACATAATAGATATAATAAATATGGGTGTAAAATATAGACATAATAGATATAGGTATAAAACTTAGTCATAATAGATATAATAGATACAGGTATAAAATATAGACATAATAGATGTAATCAATATAGGTATAAAATGTACATATAAGAGATATAATAGATATAAGTATAAAATATAGACATAATAGATATAATAGATATGCGTATAAAATATAGACATAATAGATATAATAGATATAGGTATAAAATATGGACAAATAGATACAATAGATATACGTATAAAATATACACATAATAGATATAAATAGATGTGATGTATAAAATATATACATAATAGACATAATTGATATAGGTATAAAATATAGATATAATAGATATAATAGAGATAGGTATAAAATATAGACATAATAGATATAATAGATATAGCTATAAAATATAGACATAATAGATATAATAGATATAGGTATGAAATATAAACATAATAGATATAGGTATAAAATATAGACATAATAGATATAGGTGTAAAATATAGACATATTACATATAATAATTATAGGTATAAAATATGCACATAATAGATATAATATAGGTATACAATGTGGACATAATGGATATAATAAATATAGGTATATGATATAGACATAATAGATATAATAGATATAGGTATAAAATATAGACTTAATACATTTAATAGATATAGGTATAAAACATTGATATAATAGATATAATAGATATAGGTATTATATACACACAGTATATATAATAGATATTAGTATAAAATATAAACATAATAGATATAATAGATATAGATATGAATATAGACGTAATAGATATAGTAGATATAGGTATAAAATATAGACATAATAGATATAATAGATATAGGTATAAAATATAGACATAATAGATATAATAGATATAGGTATAAAATAAAGACATAGTAGATATAGGTATAAAATATATAAATAACAAACATAATAGAAATAGTTATAAAATATAGACATAATAGATATAATAGATATAGGTATCAAACATAGACATAATAATTAAAATAGATATAGGTATAAAACATAGACATAATAGATATAGGTATAATTTATAGATATAATGGTTATAATAGATATAGGTATGAAATATAGACATAAGGGATATAATAGGTATAGGTATAAAATATAGACATAATAGATATGATAGATATATGTATAAGATATAGACATAATAGATATAATAGATATAGGTACAAAATATAGAGATAATAGATATAATAGATATATGTATAAGAGATAGACATAATCGATATAATAGATATAGGTATAAAATATAGACATAATGGATATCATAGTTATAGGTATAAAATATAGTCATAATAGATAGATATAGGAATAAAATATTGACGAAATTGAAATAGGTATAAAATATAGACAAAATATATATAAAATATATAGGTATAAAATATAGATATAATAGATATAATAGATATAGGTATAAAATATAGACATAATAGATATAATAGATATAGGTATAAATATAGACATAATAGATATAATAGATATAGAATAAAATACAGACATAATGAAATAGGTATAAAAAATAGACATAAAGATAAAATAAATATAGGTATAAAATGGAGACATAATAGATATAACAGACATATGTATAAAATATAGACATAATAGATATAATTGATATAGATATAAAACATAGACATAATAGATAAAATAGGTATAGGTACAAAATACAGAAATAATAGATATAATAGATAGAGGTTTAAAAATATAGACATAATAGATATAATAATATAGATGTAAAATATAGACATAATAGATATAGGTATAAAACATAGACATATTAGATATAATGAAAATAGGCATAAAATATAGACATAATAGATATAGGTATAAAATATAGACATAGTAGATACTAATAGATATAGGTATAAAATATAGACATAATAAATACCGGTATACAATATAGACATCATAGATATAATAGATATAGGTTTAAAAAATAGACATAATTGATATAATAGATATAGGTATTAAATATAGACATAACAAACATAGGTATAAAATACAGACATAATAGATATCGATATACAATATAGACATAATAGATATAATAGATATAGGTATATAGTAAAGACATAATATATATAATAGATATAGGTGTAAAATACGGACATAATAGATATAATAGATATAGGAATAAAATACAGACATAATTGAAATAGGTTTAAAAATATACACAAAATAAATATAACAAATATAGGTATAAAATATAGACATAATAGATATAATAGATATATGTATAAGATATAGACATAATAGATATAATAGATGCAGGTATATAAACCATAGACATATTAGATATAATAGTTATAGTTATAAAATATGGACATAAGAGATATAATAGATATAGGTATAAATATAGACAAAATAGATATAATAGATATAAGTATAAAAAATAGACATACTAGATATAATAGATATAGGTATAAAATATAGACATAATAGATATCGGTATAAAATATAGACATAATAGATACAATAGATATAGGTATAAAACATAGCCATAATTTATATAATAGAGGTATAAAATATAGTCATCACAGATATAGGTATAAAATATAGACATAATAGATATAATAGATATAGGTATAAAATATAGACATATTAGATATAATAGATATATGTATAAAATATAGACAGAGTAGATATAATAGATATAGTTATAAAATATAGACATAATGGATATAATAGATATACGTATAAAATATACACATAATATATATAATAGATATAGGTATAAAATAAAGACATAATAGATATAATAGATATAGTTATAAAATATAGACATAATAGATATAATAGATATATGTATAAGATATAGACATAATCGATATAATAGATATAGGTATAAAATATAGACATAATAGATACAATAGATATAGGTATGAAACACTGACATAATAGATATAATAGATACAGATATAAAATATAGATAAAATAGATATAATAGTTATAGGTGTAAAATATAGACATAATAGATATAGATATAAAATATATACATAATAGATTTCATAGATATAGGTATAAATATAGACATAATAGATATAACAGATATAGGTATAAAATATAGACATAATAGATAAAAGAGATATAGGTATAAAATATACACATAATTGATATAGGTATAAAATATAGACAAAATAGGTATAGGTATAAAATATAGACATAAATATAATAGATATAGATATAAAATATAAACATAATAGATATAATATAGATGGGAATAAAATATAGACGTAATAGATATAATAGATATAAGCGTAAAATATAGACATAGTAGATATCGTAGATATAGGTATAAAATATAGACATAATGGATATAATAGATATAGGGATAAAATATAGACATAATAATTGTAATAGATATAGGTATATAATATAGACATAATAGATATAGGTAAAAAATATAGACAGAATGGTTATAATACATATAGGTATGAAATATAGACATAATAGATACAATAGGTATAGTTTTATAACAACGACATAATAGATATAATAGATATAGGTATAAGATATAGGCTTAATAGATATAATAGATAAAGGTATAAAATATAGACATAATAACTTTATTAGATATAGTTATAAAACAATGATATAGTAGATATAGGTATAAAATATAGACATAATGGATATAATAGATATAGGTATTAATATAGACATAATAGATATAATCGATATAGGTATAAATATAGACATAATAGATATCGATATAAAATATAGACATAATAGATATAGGTATAAAATATGGACATAGATATAATAGATATAGGTATAAAATGTAAAAATAATAGCTATAATAGAGATGTGTATAAAATATAGACATAATAGATATAGCAATATAGATATAAAATATAGACATAATAAATATAGGTAACAAATATAGACATATTAGATATAATAATTATAGGTATACAATATAGACATGATATATATAATAGATACAGTTTAAAATATAGACATAATACATAAAATAGATATAGGTATAAAATATAGACATAATAGATATAGGTATAAAATATGGACCAAAATAGATATAATAGATATAGGTGTAAATATAGACATAATAGATATAGGTATTTAATATAGAAATAATAGATATAATAGACATAGCTATAAAATATAGACATAATACGTATAATAGATATAGGTATCAAATATAGACATAATAATTATAATAGATATAGGTATAAAATATAGACATAATAGATATAGTACAAAATATACACATAATGCGTATAATAGATATGGGTATGAAATATAAACATAATAGATATAATAGGTATAGGTTTAAAATGAAGACATAATAAATATAATAGATATAGGTATAAAATATAGACATAATAGATATAATAATTATGGGTATAAAATAGAGAAATAATATATTATAGACACAGGTATAAAATATTGACATAATAGAAATAGGTATAAAATATAGGCATAATAGATATAAAAGATATAGGTATAAAATATAGATATAATAGATATAGGTATAAAATAGAGACACAATTGATATAATAGATATAGGTATAAAATAGAGACATAATAGATAGATATAGGTATAAAATATAACATAATAGATATAAGAGATATAGGTATAAAATACACATATAATAGATATAGGTATAAAATATAGAAAAAATAGATATAATAGTTATAGGTATAAAATATAGATTTAATAGATATAGATATAAAATATAGACACAATAGATTTAATAGATATAGGTACAAAACATAGACGAAATAGATATAACACACATAGGTATAAATACAGACATAATAGATAAAATAGATATAGGTATAAAATATAGATAATAGATATAGGTATAAAGTATAGACATAGAGATATTAGATATAGGAATAAAATATAAACACAATAGATATAATAGAGATGGGTATAAAATATAGACGTAATAGATATAATAGATATAGGTGTAAAATATAGAATAGTAGATATAATAGATATAGGTATAAATATAGACATAATGGATATAATAGATATAGGTATAAAATATAGACATAATAGATATAGGTATAAAATAGACAAAATATACATGGGTATAAATTATAGACATAGATATACTAGATATAGGTATAACATATAAACATAATAGATATTATAGAGATGGGTATAAAAATATTGACGTAATAGATATACTAGATATAGGTGTAAAATACCGACATAGTAGATAGATATAGGTATAAAATATAGACATAATGCATATAAAACATATATGTATAAAATGCAGACATAATAGATATAATACATATGGGTATAAAATATAGACATAATAGATATAGGTATTAAATATAGACATAATAGATATAATAGAAATAGGTATAAAATATAGACATACTAGATATCGGTATAAAATATAGACATAATAGATATAATAGATGTAGGTATAAAATATAGACATAATTGATAAAATAGATATAGGTATAAAATATAGACAAAACAGATATAAGTATAAAATATAGACAAAATAGATATAATAGATATAGTTATAAAATATAGACATATTAGATATAATAGATGTAGGTATAAAATATAGACAGAGTAGATATAATAGATATGGGTATAAAATATAGACATAATAGATATCGGTATAAAATATAGACATAATAGATATTATAGATATAGGTATAAAATATAGACATAACTGGTATAAAAATGTAGGTATGAAATATAGACATAATTGATATAGGGATAAAATATACACATAATAGATATAATCGATATATGTATAAGATATAGACATAATAGATATCATAGAGATAGGTATAAAATATAGATATAATAGATAAGAGATATAGGTATAAAATACAGACATAATAGATATAATAGATATAGGAACAAAATACAGACATAATTGAAATAGGTATAAAATATAGACAAAATAGATATCAAAATAGGTATAAAATGTAGACATAATAGGTATAATAGCTATAAGTATAAAGATATAATACATACAGATATAAAATATAGACATAATAGATATAATAGTTATAGGTATGAAATATAGACATAATAGATATAATAGATATATGTAATAAGATGTAGACAAAATAGATAAAATGGATATAGGTATAAAATATAGACTTACTATATAATAGATAGAGGTATAAAATATAGACATAATAGATATAATAGATATAGATATAAATATAGACATGATAGATATAGGTATAAAATATAGACATAAAAGATATAATAGTTATAGGTATAAAATATGGACATAATAGATATAATAGATATAGATATAAAATATAGACATAAGAGTAAAATGGATATAGGTATAAAATATAGACTTAATAGATATAATAGATAGAGGTATAAAATATAGACTAATAGATATTATAAATATAGGTATAAAATATAGACATAGTAGATATAATAGATATAGGTATAAAATATAGACATAATAGATACGGAAAAAAATATAGCTATAATAGATATAATGGATATAGGTATAAATATAGACATAATAGATATAATAGATATACGTATAAAATATAGACATAATAGATATAACGGATATAGGAATCAAATATAGACATAATAATTATGATAGATATAGGTATAAAATATAGACATAAAGGATATAGGTAGAAAATATAGACATAATGGTTATAATACATATAGGTATGAATATAGACATAGTAGATATGACAGGTAGAGTTTTAAAATAAGACATAATAGATATAATAGATATAGGTATAAAGTATAGACATAATAGATATAATAGATATAGCTATAAAATATAGACATAATAGATATAATCCATATAGGTATACAACATAGACATAATAGATTATAGGTATAAAATATAGATATAATACATATAATAAATATAGGTCTAAAATATAGACATAATAAATATAATAGATATAGATACAAAATATGGATATAATACATATAGGTATAAAATATAGACATAATAGATATATTAGGTATAGTTATACAATATAACACCATAGATATAGGTATAAATATAGACAAAATATTATAATAGATATAGGTATAAAATATAGACATAATAGATAGTCATAAAATATAGACATAATAGATATAATACATATAGTAATAAAATATAGATACCATAGATATAATAGATATAGGTATAAAAAATAGATATAATAGATATTATAGACAGGTATAAAATATATATATAATAGATATAATCGATATAATAGATATTGGCATAAAATACAGATATATGGATAGAATAATATAGGTATAAGTATAGATGTAATACATATAATAGATACAGGTATAAAATATAGATATAATAGATATAGGTATAAAATATAGACATAAGAGATATAATAGTTATAGGTATAAATAGAGACATGACAGATATACATATAAAAGATAGACAAAATAGATATAGTATAAAATACAGACATATTAGATATAATAATTATAGGTATAAAATATAGACATAATAGATAAAATAGATATAGGTGTAAAATAGACAAAATGATATAATAGTTATAGGTATAAAAATATAGACATCATAGATATAGAGATATAAAATATAGGCATAATAGATTTAATAGATATAGGTATAAATATAGACATAATAGATATAATAGATATAGGTATAAAATATAGACATAATAGATAAAATAGACATAGGTATAAAATATAGACATAATAGATACAGGTATAAAATACAGACAAAATAGACATAGGTATAAAATATAGACATAGATATAATAGATATACGTATAAATATAAAATAATAGATAAAGTAGAGATGGGTATAAAATAAGACGAATAGATATAATAGTTATAGGTGTAAAATGTAGACATAGTAGATATGATAGATATAGGTATAGAATATAGAACATATTGGATATAATAGATATAGGTATGAAATATAGACATAAAAGATATAGGGATAAAATATAGACATAATAGAGAGAATAGAGGTATAAAATATAGAAATAATAGATATGGGTATAAATATAGACATAATAGAA
>NW_022144675.1:0-1913 GCF_007565055.1 Rhinopithecus roxellana
AGATATAATAGATATACGTATAAAATATAGACATAATAGATACAATAGATATAGTTACAAAATATAGACAGATATAGGTATGAAACATAGACATAATAGATATATAGATATAGCTAAAAATGGACATTATAGACGTAGGAACAAAATATAGACATAATAGATATGGGTATGAAATATAGACATAATATATAACAGATAAAGGTAAAAAATAGAGACATAATAGATATAATAGATGTTGGTATAAAATATTATACTAATAGATATAATAGATATACGTATAACATATAGACATAATAGATACAAAGATATAGGCTAATATAGACATAATGGATACAATAAATACAGGTATAAAATATAGCCATAACAGATATAATTGAAATAGGTATAAAATAGAGATATAATAAATATAGGTATAAAATATAGATGTAATAGATATAAAAGACATAGGAATAAAATATAGATATAATAGATATAATAGGTATAGGTATAAAATATAGATATAACAGATATAGATATAAAATACAGATATAATAGATATACGTATAAAATATAGATATAATATAGGTATAAAATACAGATATAAGAGATGTAATAGATATAGGTGCAAAATATAGACATCATAGATATAGGTATTATATTTAGTCATAATAGATATAATAGATATAGGTTTAAAATAGAGGTACAAGAGATATAGGTATAAAATATAATTAAAATAGATATAGATGTAAAATATAGATGTAATAGATATAAGAGATATAGGTATAAAATATAGACATAAGAGATATAATAGATATAGGTATAAAATATAGACATAAAAGATATAATAGAGGTATAAAATATAGACATAATAGATAGAATTGATAGAGTTATAAAATATACACATAATAGATATAATAAAGATATAAAATATAGACACAATAGATATAATAGATATAGGTATAAAATACAGACATAATAGATATAATAGATATAGGTATAAAATATAGACATTATAGATATAATATATGTAGGTATAAAATATAGACATAATAGATATAACAGATACAGGTACAAAATACAGATATAATAGATGTAGGTATAAAATATAAATAAAATAGATATCATAGATATATGTATAAGATATAGACATAATAGATATAATAGATATAGGTATAAATATAGATATAATAGATATAGTAGAAACAGGAATAAAATACAGACATAATTGAAATAGGTATAAAATATAGACAAAATAGATAAAGATATAGGTATCAAATATAGACATAATAGATATAATAGATATATGTATAAGATATATACATATAGATATAAAAGATATAGGTATAAAATATAGACATAATAGATATAATATATATAGGTATAAATTATAAACATATGATGTAGGTATAAAATATAGACATAATAGATATAATATATATATAAAATATAGACATAATAGGTATAGCTATAAAATATAAACATAATAGATATATTAGGCATAAAATATAGACATAATAGATATAATAGATATAGGTGTAAAATATGGACATAATAGATATAATGGAAAGAGTTAAAAAATATAGACATAATAGATATAGGTATAAAACATAGACATAATAGTCATAATTATAAAATATAGACATAATAGATAGATATAGGTATAAAATATAGACATAATCCATATAGGTAAAAATATAGACATAATAGATATAATAGATATAGGTATTAAATATAGACATACTAGATATAATAGTTGTCGGTATAAAATATAGACATAATAAATACAGATAAAGGAATAAACTATAGACATAAAAGACATAGGTATAAAATATAGACCTAATAGATATAATAGATATAGTTATAAAATACAGACATATATATATACATATAGGTATAAAATTAGACATATAGATAGAATAGAATCGTATAAAATA
>NW_022144676.1:0-12578 GCF_007565055.1 Rhinopithecus roxellana
GACATAATATATAGTTATAAAATATAGACATAATGGTTATAATAAGTATAGGTAAAAAATATAGACATAGTAGATATAGGTATAATATGCAGACATAATAGATATATTAGATACAGGTATAAAATATAGACATAAAAGATATAATAGATATAATTATAAAATGTAGACATAATAGATATAATAGATATAGGTATAAAATAGAGACATAATAGATATAATAGATATAGGTATAAAATATAGACTCAATAGATATAATAGATACAGGTAAAAATATAGATATAATAGATGTAGGTATGAAATGAAGATATAATAGATATAATAGATATATGTATAAAAAATAGAAAAAACAGATAGAGGTATAAAACATAGACAATAGATATAATAGATATATGTATAAAATATAGATACAGTAGATATAATTATAAAATATAGATATAATAGATATAATTATAAAATATAAATATAATAGATATAATAGATATAGGAAAAAAATATAGATATAATGATATAGGTATAAAATATGGTTATAATAGATATAAGTATAAAATATGGATATAATAGATATAATAGATATATGCATAAAATATAGACATAATAGATATGATAGATATATGTATAAAATAGATATATAATACATATAATGTATATAGGTATCCAATATAGATATAATAGATATAGGTATAAAATATAGATATAGTGGATATAATAGATATAGGCATAAAATACAGACATAATAGATATAATAGATATAGGTATAAAATATAGACATAATAGATATAATAGATAAAGATATAAAATATAGACATAATAGATATAGGTATAAAGTATAGACACAATAAATATAATAGATACAGGTATAATATATAGACATAAGAGGTATAATAGATATAGGTATAAAATATAGACATAGATATAATACATGAAGGTATAAAATATAGATATAATAGATATAGGTATAAAATATACATAGAATAGATGTAATAGATATACGTATAAAATGTAGGTATAATTGATATAATGATAAAATAAAAAACTAATAAATATAATAGATATAGGTAAACAATATAGACATAAGAGATATAGGTATGAAATATAGACATAATAGATATAATAGATATATGTCAAAAATAGAGACATAATAGATATAGGTATAAAATATAGACATAATAGATATAATAGATATAGGTATCAAATATAGACATAATAGATATAGGTATAAAATATAGGCATAATAGATATAATAGATATAGGTATAAAATATAGACTTAATAGATATAATAGATATAGGTATAAAATATAGACATAATAGATATACGTATAAAATATAGACATAATAGATATAATTGATATAGGTATTAAATATAGACATCATAGATATAGTAGATATACGTAAAAAAATGCACATAATAGATATAATGGATATAGGTATAAAATATAGACATAACAGTTATAATAGATATAGGAATAAAATATAGACATAATAGATATAATAGATAGAGGGATAAAATATAGACATAATACGTATAACAGATATAGGTATAAAATAAAGACATAATAGATATAATAGATAGAGGTATAAAATATATTCATTATAAATATAATAGATAGAGGCATTAAATATAGACATAATAGATATGATAGATATATGTATAAAATATAGATATAATAGATATAATGGATATAGGTATCAAATATAGATATAATAGATATAGATATAAAATATAGATATAGTGGATATAATAGATATAGGCATAAAATATAGACATAATATATATAACACATGTAATTATAACATATAGACATAATAGATATAATAGATAAAGATATTAAATAAAGACATAATAGATATAAGTATAAAGTATAGACACAATAGATATAGTAGATATGGGTTTCAAATACAGATATAATAGATATAGGTATAAAATATAGATATAGTGGATATAATAGTTATAGGTATAAAATATAGACTTAATAGATATAATAGATATAGGAATAAAATATAGACACAATAGATATAATAGATAAAGATATAAAATATAGATATAATAGATATAATAGATACTAGCATAAAATATAGACATAATAGATATAGGTATAAAATATAGACATACTAGATATAATAGATATAGGTATAAAATATAGACATGAGTTTTATAATAGATATAGGTATAAAATATAGACATAATAGATATAATCGATATATTTATAAAATATAGACATAAGAGATATAGGCATAAAATATAAACATAATGGATATAATAGATATAGGTAAAAATATAGACATAAGAGAGATAATAGATAAAGGTATAAATATAGACATAATAAATATAATCGATACAGGTATAAATATAGACATAATAGATATATGTATAAACTCTAGCCGTAATAGATATAATAGATATCGGTATGAAATATAGACATAATACATACAAAAGATACAAGTATAAAACATAGACATAATAGATACAATAGATATAGGTATAAAATATAGACATAATAGATATAATACATATACGTATAAAATATAGACATAATATATATGATATATAGGAATAAATATAGACATAAAACATATGATAGATATAGGTATAAAATATAGACATAATAGATATAATAGAAATAGGTATAAAATATAAACACAACAGATATAATAGATATAGGTATAAAATATAGACATAACAGATATAATAGATATAGGTATACAATATAGACATAATAGATATAATAGATATAGGTATAAAATATAGATATAATAGATATAATAGATAGAGGTAAAAAATATAGACATAATAGATATAATAGAGAGAGGTATAAAATATAAACATAATATATGCAATAGATAGAGGTATAAAATATAGACATAATAGATATAATAGATTGAGGTATAAAATATAGACATAAGAGATATAATAGATAGAGGCATCAAATATAGGCAAAATAGATATAATAGATATTGCTATAAAATATATACAATACATATAGTAGATATAGGTATAACAGATAGTCATAATAGATATAATAGATGCAGACATAATAGATCTAATAGATATTGGTATAAAATATAGACATAATAGATAGAATATATATAGGTATAAAATATAGACATAGTAGATATAATAGATATAAGCATTAAATATAGACATAATAGATATAGGTATAAAACATAGATGTAATAGATATAATAGATAGAGGTATAAAATATAGACATAGTAGATATAATAGATATGGGTATAAAATATAGACATAATAGATATAGGTATAAAATATAGACATAATAGATATAATGGATATAGGTATAAAATATAGACATAATTGACGTAGGTTAAAATATAGACATAATAGAAATAATATATAGTGATAAAATATAGATAAAATAGATATAATGAATAGAGGTATAAAATATAGACATAATTGTTATAATAGATATAATGGATAGAGGAATAAAATATAGACATAATAGATATAATAGTGGTATAAATTATAGACATGATAGATATAATAGATATAGGTATAAAATATAGACATAATAGATATAATACATAACGAATAAAATTTAGACATAATCGATATAACAGATAGAGGTATAAAATATAGACAAAATATATATAATAGATATAATAAATAGAGGAATGAAATACAGACATAATAGATATAGTAGATAGAGGTATAAATTATAAACATAATGGATGTAATAGATAGTGGTATAAAATATAGACCTAATAAATATAATAGATGAAGCCATAAAATATAGACATATAAGATATAATAGATAGACGTATAAAACATAGACAATAGATATAATAGACACAGTTATAAAATATAGACATAATAGGTATAATAGATATAGACAAAATAGATATAATAGATATAGGTATAAAATATAGACATAATAGATATAATACATATAGTTATAAAATATACACATAATAGATATAACAGATAATGGTATAAAATATATACATAATAGATATAGGTACACAATAAAGATATAATAGATAAAATAGAGGTATACAATATAGACATAATAGATATAGGTATGAAATATAGACATAATACATACAATAGATATAGGTATAAAATATAGACATAATAGATATAATAGAAATAGGTATAACCAATAGATAATAGATATAGGTATAATATACAGACAATGGATGTAATAGATATAGGTATAAATTATAGACATAATAGGTATAATAGATATAGACAAAATAGATGTAATAGATATAGGTATAAAATATAGACATAAGAGATATAATAGATATAGTTAAAAAATGTAGACATAATAGATATAATAGATATAGGTATAAAATATAAACATAATAGATATATGCATAAAATATAGATATAACAGTTATAATAGATAGAAGTATAAAATATGGACATTATAGATATTAGAGATATAGGTATAAAGTATAGACATAATTTATATAATAGATATAGGCATAAAATATAGACATAATAGATATAATAGATACGTATAAAATATAGATGTGATAGATATAGGTATAAAATATAGACATCATAGATGTAATAGATATAGTTAAAAAATATACACATAAAAGATATAATACATATAGTTATAAAATATAGACATAATAGATATAGGTATAAAATATAGATATAACACATATAATAGTGATATAAAATAAAGGCATAATAGATATAATACATATAGGTATTAAATACAGACATAATAGATATAGGTATATAATATATACATAATAGATATAATAGATGTAGGTATAAAATGTAGACATAATAGATATAATAGATATAGGTGTAAAATATAGAAATAATAGATATAATTGATATAGGTATAAAATATAGACATAATAGATATAATACATAAAGGTATAAAATGTAGATAGAATAGATATAATAGATATAGGTATGAAGTATAAACATAATAGATATAAAAGATACTGGTATAAAATATAGACATAATGGATATAATAGATATAGGTATAAAATATAGATATAATATATATAGTTACGAAAATTAGATATAATAGATATATTAGATATAGGTATAAAATATACATATAATAGATATAGGTATAAAATATAGATATAATATTTATAATTGATACAGGTATAAAGTATAGATATAGTAGATATAGTTATTAAATCTAAATATAACAGATAAAATTGATATAGGTATGAAATATAAATATAATAGATATAGGTATCAAATATAGACATAATAGGTATAATAGATATAGGTATCAAATATAGACATAATAGATATCATACATATACCTATAAAACATACACATAGTTGATATAATAGATATAGGTATAAAATATAGACATAATAGATATACGTATAAAATATGGACGTAATAGATATAATAGATATAGGTGTGAAATATAGATATAATAGATATAGGTATAAAATATAGATGCAATAGTTAAAATATATAGACATAATAGATATAATAGATATAGGTGTAAAATATAGATATAATAGATATAATAGATATAGGTATAAAATAAGTTTTAATAGAAGTAGGTATAAAATATCGATATAATAGATATAATAGATATAGGTATAAAATATAGACATAATAGTTACAGGGATAAAATATAGACATAATAGGTATAATAGATGTAGGTATAAAATGTAGACATAATAGATATAATTCATATAGGTATAAAATATAGAAATAATAGATATAATCGATATAGGTATAAAATATAGACATAATAGATATAATCGATATAGGTATAAAATAGAGACATAATGGATACAATAGATATCGGAATAAAATATACATATAATAGATATAGGTACGAAATATAGTTATAATAGATATATTAGATATAAATATAAAATATACATATAATAGATATAGGTATAAAATATAGACATAATAGGTATAATAGATATAGGTATAAAATATAGACATAATAGATATAATACATATACCTATAAAATATACACATAGTTGATATAATAGATATAGGTATAAAATATAGACATAAAAGATATAGGTATAAAATATAGACATTATAGATATAATAGATATAGGTGTGAAATATAGATATAATAGACAGGTATAAAATATAGATATAATAGATATAATATACATAGTTATAAAATATAGATATAATAGATAAAATAGATATAGGTATAAAATATAGATATAATAAATATAGTTAGAAAATATAGAAATAATAGATACAGGTATAAAATACAGACATAATAGATATGATAGATATAGGTATAAAATATAGACATAATAGATATAATAGATAGAGGTATAAAATATAGATAAAATAGATATAGGTATAAAATAGAGATATAGTAGATATAATAGACATACGTTTAAAATAGAGATACATTTGATATCGGTATAAAATATAGATATAATAGATATAATAGATACAGATATAAAATATAGATATAATAGATAGAATTATAAAATATAAATATAATGGATATAATAGATATAGGTATAAAATATAGATATAATATATATAGGTATAAAATATAGTTATAATAGATATAGGCATAAAATATAGATATAATATAATAGATATAGTTATAAAATACAGACATCATAGATATAATAGATATAAGTATAATATATACACATAATAGATATAATAAATATAGGGATAAAATATAGACATACTAGATATAATAGATATAGGTATAAAATATAGTAATAAAAGATATAAAACATATAGGTATGAAATATAGACATAATAGATAGATATAAGTACAAAAAATACACATAATACATATAGGTATAAAATACAGACGTAATAGGTATAATAGATATAGGTATAAAATATAGATATATATAGTTATAAAATATAGTTATGATAGATATAGGTATAAAATATAGACATTAGAGATATAACAGATATAGGTATAAAACACAGACACAATGGATAAGATATATATGGGTATAAAATATAGACATAATACATATGATCAATATAGGTATAAAATATAGACATACTAGATATAACAGATATAGATATAAAATATAGACATAATAGATATAATAGATATAGGTATAAAATATAGACATAATGCGTATAGATATAAAATATAGACATAGTAGATATGATAGCTATAGGTATAAAATATAGACATAATAGATATAATAGACAGAGGTTTAAAATATAGACATAATAGATATAAGAGATACAGGTAAAAAATATAGATATAATAGATATAGGTGTAAAATATAGATATAATAGACATAATAGATATATGTATGAAAAATACATATAATAGATACAGGTATAAAATATAGTCAATAGATATAATAGATATTGGTATGAAATATAGATATAATGTATATAATTATAACATATAAATATAATAGATATAATACAAATAAGAAAACAATACAGATATAATGGATATAGGTATAAAATAAGGTTATAATAGATATAAGTATAAAATATAGATATAATAGATATAATGGATATAGGTATAAAGTATAGATATACCATATAAAGGTATAAAATAGAGATACAGTGGATATAATAGATATAGGCATAAAATATAGACATAATAGATATAATAGATATAGGCATAAAATATAGACATAATAGATATAATAAATAAAGTTTAAAAAATGGACATAATAGATATAGCTATAAAGTATAGACACAATAGATATAATAGATATAGGTATAAAATATAGATATAATAGGTATCATAGATATAGGTATAAAAAAAGACATAATAGATATAATAGATATAGGTTTAAAATATAGACATAATAGATATGGCTATAAAAGATGAACATAATAGATATAACACATATAGGTATAAAATATACACATAATACATATAATCGATACAGGTATAAAATATCGACATAATAGGTATAGGTATAAAGTATAGACATAATAGATATAGGTATTAAATATAGATATAATAGATATAGGTATAAAATATAGACATAATAGATATAATAGACATAGTTATAAAATATACACATAATAGGTATAGGTATAAAATATAGATATAATAGATATAGGTATAAAATATAGACATAATAGATATAAGAGACATAGGTATAAAATATAGACATAATAGATACAATATATATAGACAGATATAATAAATATAGGTATAAAATATTGACATAATAGATATAATAGATATAGGTATGAAATATAGACATAATAGATATACGTATAAAATATAGACATAATAGATATAATAGATACAGCTATAAAATAGAGACATAATAGATATAATAGATATAGGTATAAAATACAGACATAAGAGATATAGGTATCATGTATAGATATAATAAATGCAATAAATATAGGTATGAAATATAGATATAATAGATACAATAGTTATAGGTATAACATATAGACATAATTGATATAATAGATATAGGAATAAAATATAGACGTAATAGATAAAATAGATATAGGTATAAAATATAGACATAATAGATATAATAGATATAAGTATAAAATACAGACATAATAGATATAATAGATATAGGTATAAAATATCGACAGAATATATATAGGTATAAAATATAGACATAATAGACATAGATATAGGTATAAAATAAAGATATAATAGATATAGGTATAAAAAATAGATATAATAAATATAATAGATATAGGTATAAAATATAGACATAATAGGTATAATAGATATAGGTAAAAAATATAGACATATTAGATATAATAGATATAGGTATAAAATATAGACATAATAGATATAATAGATAAAAGTAAATAATATAGACATAATAGATATAATAAATATAGGTATCAAATATAGACATAAGAGATATAAGAGATATAGGTATAAAATATAGACATAATAGATATAATACATATACGTATAAAATAGAGACATAATACATATAACAGATATACCTATAAAATATAGACATAATAGATATAATAGATATAGGTATAAAATATAGACAGAATAGATATAGGTTTAAAATACAGACATAATAGATATAATAGATATAGGTATAAATATACACATAATAGGTATAATAGATATAGTTACAAAATGTAGACATAATAGATATAATAGATTTGGGGATAAAATATAGACATAAAATATATAATACATATTGGTATAAAATATAGACATAATAGTTATAATAGATATAGGTATAAAATATAGACATAATAGATATAATATATATAAGTATAAAATATAGACTTAATAGATATAATAGATACAGGTATAAAATATAGACATCACAGATATAATAGATATAGGTATAAAACATAGACATCAAAGATATAATATATATAGGTATAAAATATAGACATTATAGATATAATAGATATAGATATAAAATATAGACATGATTCACACAATAGATATAGGTTTCAAATATAGACATTCTAGGTATAATAGTTATAGGTATAAAATATAGATATAATAGTTATGGGTATAAAATATAGATATAATAGATATAGGTATAAAATATAGATATAATATAGGTATGAAATATAGATATAAAAGATATAATCGTTATAGGTATAAAATATAGATTTAATAGATATAATAGATATAGGTATAAAATATAGACATGATTCATACAATAGATATAGGTTTCAAATATAGACATAATAGGTATAATATTTATAGGTATAAAATATAGATATAATAGATATAGGTAAAAAATACAGATATCATAGATATAATAGATACAGGTATAAAATATAGATATAATAGATATGGTTATAAAGAATAGATATAGAGGTAAAAAAGATAGATATAATAGATATAATAGATATATGTATAAAATATAGACATAAAAGATACAATAGATATAAGCATTAAATATACACATAATAGATATAGGTATAAAATACAGACATAATAGATATAGGTATAAAATACAGACATAATGGATATAAGAGATATAGTTATAAAGCATAGTTATAATAGATATAGTTATAATACATAGATATAATAGATATAGGTATAAAATATACATATAATAGATATAATAGATATAGGTGTAAAATACAGATATAATGGATATAGTAGATATCGGTATAAAATAGGGATATAATAGATATAATAGATATACTTATAAAATATGGATATAATAGATATCATATTTATAGGCATAAAATATAGACATCATAGATATAATAGATATAGGTATAAAAACTAGACATCATAGATATAATATACATAGGTATAAAATATAGACATTAGAGATATAATAGATATAGGTATAAAATATAGACATGATTCACACAATAGATACAGGTTTCAAATATAGACATAATAGATATAATAGATATAGGTATAAAATATAGATATAATAGTTACGGCTATAAAATATATATAATAGATATAATAGATATAGGTATAAAATATCGATATAATATAGGTATGAAATATAGATATAATAGATATAATTGATATAGGTATAAAATATAGATGTAATAGATATAATAGATATAGGTAAAAAATACAGATATAATCTATATAAAATATATAGATATAAAACATAGATATAATAGATATAATTGATATAGTTTTAAAACATAGATAAAATAGATATAATAGATATAATATATAGAGGTATAAAATATAGACATAGTAGATATAATAGATATAGTTATAAAATATAGACATCATAGATATAATAGATACAGGTATAAAATATAGACATCATACATATAATAGATATAGGTATGAAACATAGTCATAATCGATATAGATATAGCTATAATATATACATATAATAGATATAATATGTATAGGTATAAAATATAGACATATGGACATCATAGATATAATAGATACAGGTATAAAATATAGACATCATACATATAATAGATATAGGTATGAAATATAGTCATAATCAATATAGATATAGATATAGCTATAATATATGCATATAATAGATATAATATGTATAGGTATAAAATATAGACATAATAGATATAATAGATATAGGAATAAAATATAGACATCACAGATATAATAGATATAGGTATGAAATATAGTCATAAGAGATATAATCGATATAGGTATAAAATATAGATATAATAGATATAGGTATAAAACATAGACATAACGGATATAAGAGATATAGCTATAAAGTATATTTATAATAGATATAGGTATAATACATAGGTATAACAGATATAGGTATAAAATATACATGTAATAGATATAAAAGATATAGGTGTAAAATACAGATATAATAGATATCGGTATAAAATAGGGATATAATAGTTATAATAGATATAGTTATAAAATATGGATATAATAGATATAATAGATATAGTTATAAAATATAGACAACCTAGATATAATAGGTAAAGGTATAAAACCTAGATATCATAGATATAATATATATAGGTATAAAATATAGAGATTAGAGATATAATAGATATAGGTATAAAATATAGACATGATTCATACAATAGACATAGGTTTCAAATATAGACATAATGGATACAATAGATATAGGTATAAAATATAGATATAATAGTTATGGGTATAAAATATAGATATAATAGATATAATAGATATAAGTATAAAATATAGATATAATATAGGTATAAAATATAAATATAATAGATATAATCGATATAGGTATAAAATATAGATGTAACAGATATAATAGATATAGGTATAAAATACAGATATAATCCATATAATAGATATAGATATAAAACATAGATATAATAGATATAATAGATATAGTTTTAAAACATAGATAAAATAGATATAATAGATATAATATATAGAGGTATAAAATATAGACATAGTAGATATAATAGATATAGGTAAAAAATATTGACATAATAGATATAATAGATATAGGTATAAAATATAGACATCATAGATATAAAAGATATAGATATGAAATATATTCATTATCCATATAGATATAGATATAGTTATAAAATATACATATAATATATAAAATATATAGGTATAAAATATAGACATAATAGGTATAATAGATATAGGAATAAAATATAGACATCATAGATATAATAGATATAGGTATGAATTATATTCATAATAGATATAATCGATATAGGTATAAAATATAATAGATATAGGTATAAAATATAGATATAAGAGATATAATAGATATAGGTATAAAATATAGACTTAATAGATATAATCGCTATAGGTATCAAATATAGACATAATAGATATATAGATATAAGTATGAAATATTCAACATAACAGATATATATATAGGTATAAATATAGATGTACTAGATATAATAGATAAGGTATAAAATTTGGATATACTAGGTATAATAGATATAAGTATAAAATATGGAAATCTAGATATAATAGATATAGGTATAAAATATAGATATACTAGATATAGGTAAAAAATACAGATATAATAGATATAATAGATACAGGTATAAAATATAGATATAATAGATATGGTTATAAAATATAATATAGAGGTATAAAATATGGATATAATAGAGATAATAGATATAGGTATAGAAATATAGACATAATAGATCATAATAGATATAGGTATACAAATATAGACATAATAGATATAGGTAAAAAATAGAGATATAACAGATATAATAGTGGTAAAAACATA
>NW_022144677.1:0-13005 GCF_007565055.1 Rhinopithecus roxellana
GGGTTGGAGGAGGATGTGGAGAAAGAAATAGGAACACTTTTAGCACTGTTGGTGGGGGGATTGTTAACACTAGTTCAACATTATTGGAAAACAGTTGGAAATTCCTCAAGGATCTAGAAACTAGATGTAGCCATATGACCCCGCCAATCGCCACTACTGGGTATATACCCAAAAGGAAATTATAAATATATCTACACAAAGACACAATGTACACGTATGTTTATTGCGGCACTATTCATCAATAGGCAAAGACTGGAGAAGCCACCCAAATGTTTCCATCTGTTGACCGGACTGGATTAAGAAAATGTGGCAAATATAGCAACCATGGAATATCTATGCAAGCCAAACAAAAAGAGGATATTGAGTTTTGCGATCCTTTGTAGGGAGCAGGATTGCAGCTGGAAACCATCATTCTTAGGGCAAACTATCACAAGGAAGAGAAAACCAAACACCCGCATGTTCTCACTCATAGGTGGGAAGCTGAACAATAAGATCACTGGACTCGGGAAGGGAGCAACACCCGGGGGTCGCTATCATGGGAGGGGTGGGGGTGGAGAGGGAGGGTTTTTGCACTTGGGGAGTTATACAAGTATTAAATTGAGTAACTTGATGGGTGCTGACGAGTTGATGGGTGGCAGCACACCAACATGGCCATAGTATACATATGTAATCAAAGCGGCTGCACGTTTTATGGCACAGTATCTCCTAGATACTTAAAGTATAACTCCACAAAAAAAAGATCTTAACAAATATAGGTATAAAATAGAGGACATTAATAGATTTGATAGATCTAGGTTATGGAAAATCCATACTAATAATAGAATAATCGCTATAGGTATTAAGGATATCGATATAATAGATATACTTATCAAATCTAGACATAAGTGATCTAATAGATATAGGTACAAATATATGGGACATGATAAATATAATCGGATTACAGGTATACAACTATAGACATTAATAGATATAGGTATAAAATATAGACCTAAAGATTATATAAAATATACGTATTAAAAATTACACAGTAATCTGATATAATACCTATAGGTTTATATATAGAACATTTTTACTATATAGTATAAATATAGACATACTCGTTATAATAGATATAGGTATTAAAATATAGATCTAATTAGATATAGGTATAGTATTAGACCATCATCGATCTAATAGATATAGGTTGTAAAATATAGACATAATAGCTATAATCATATAGGTATAAAATATAGATGTAATAGATATAGGTACCCATTTAGACCATATAGATTTACACTAAATAGGTATAAAATATAGACATAATAGACATAATAGATAAAGGTCTAAAACATTCGACATACTAGATATCCATAATAGATAGAGGTATCAAATATAGACATCATAGATATAATTGATTTTTACAGGTGTAAAATATAGATAACATAGATATACTCGACTATAGGTACAAAATAGGATATCAATAAGCTATAGGTCTAAAACGGACATAATATAGATATACAATATAGCATAATTACCATATAATAAGGATAGGTATGAAATATCGACATAATAGCATAATAGATTAGTTATAAAATATAGACATCAAGATATACCATTATACAGACAAATAAGATATAATAGATACAAGGTATAAAATATAGACCTACAGACTATATAGATTTAGAGGTATTAAAAATATGACACAATAGACAAAAGAGATACGAGATAAAAATCAGAGCATAATAGATATAAGAAGCTAAAGGTATAACATATAGGACAAATAGACGAAGATGTATAAATTATAGACTAATAGATTTATTAATAGGACAGAGGGGTAAAATGCGACATAATTAGATATATATAGATATAGTGTATTAAATACTAGACATATAGGTATTAATTAGATACGTAAAAATATAGACATAATAGATATAAAAACAGCTCTAGGTTTATATAAAATATTGACATACTATATTAATGCCTAGAGGTTTACAACGGACGACATAATAGACAGAATAGATAGATGTATTAAATAAGGACATCATAGATACTATTGCTAGAGGTAAAAATATAGACATAGTAATCCATAATAGCTATATGTATAAACTATAGACATTTAAAAGATATAATAGCTATAGGTCTATTTTTAAAACATAGAATAATAGATATAGGATTAAAATGCAGGACCATACTAGATAAGATATAGGTCTAAAATATTAGGAAATAAATAGATAAATAGTATAGGTATACAATATAGACAGACTACATATAATAAACTATTAGCTAATCAATATAGACCTAATTAAATATCGGTATTCTACCTATAGACATAATGACAAAATAGATTATAGGTATAAAAATATAGACATTAATAGTATACTATATATAGGTATAAAAAATACGGACAGAAGTAGATAACTAGATATACGTATCAAATATAGACATAATACGATAGAATACATCTATGTAAAATATAGGACAGAATAGATCTAGGAGCAAAATACAGACATCATGATTATAAATAGATAAAGGTATGACATACAGATATAATAGATATAGGTCTAAAAATATAGATTTTTTTTTTATTAATAGATCTACGTAATAAAAGATAGATATAAATTTGCATCGGCATATAAAATATAGCTAAAAAAAGCTACAGGTTTAAAATATACACTAATTGAACAAAATAGATAAGGTATATAATAAGACATTAAAAATTTGCAATAGAGAGCTGTATAAAATTGTAGACATAAGATTTTTTGATATAATAGAGTATAGGTTAAAATATGACCTAATAGATCTAAAACCAGACATAGGTTAAATTACAAAAATTAGACTTAATAGATATTATAGGACCCGTAAGTATTTAATAATATAGATGTTATAATGATATAAAAATATAGATTATAATATCTCTTATATAATAGGATTACAGGCTATAAAATATAGGACATAATAGATATACTAGATACAGGTCTAAAATATAGACAAATTAAAAAACCAAATAGATACATAGAATACGTTATTAAAATATTAGACCGAAATAGATATACTAGCTATAGGGATAAAATCTAGGCCCCAATAGGTATAAACGATATCTAGTTATAAAATAAAAACATAATAGATATAATAGATTAGAGTGTATAAAATATCGACTATCGATATAATAGCTAGAGGCTATAAAATATAGAGCAGAATAGATTATAAACAACTAAAGGTACAAAATCTCGATAAGTAGTATAAGAGGTATAAAATATTATGACAAATAAATTTAATACCTATAGGTTTAAAAACCAGTGATCTATAGAAAATAGCTTAAGTTATTATAAAATCAGAACATGAGTAGATTATATATTACATATTGGTTATAAAATATGACATTATGGATATAATAGAATCAAGATATAAAACTATCGTCATAATCGGTATAATTTGATTATAGGTTTAATAATATGGACCTAATAGATATGATAGATATAGGTTATCAATTAGACAGAGTAGATTATAATAGGTATAGTATGAAATATAGACATAATAGATATAATCGGTATATTGGACTAAAATATAGGACAGAGTAGATATAATATTATAGTTATAAAATTATAGGACCCATTATATATGATCTCAGTATAAAATTAAGGACATAACAGAGATATGAATAGATTAACGTATAAAATATTAGACAAATAGATTATAATTAGATATATGTTACGACAGACATTATCGAGTATAATAGATATCTAGGTATTAAAATGTCGACATAATAGATAAAGAGCTATAGGATTAAAATATAGACATAAAAGTATATAATAGATTATAGGAATCATAAAATATAGACATATTGACTAGGTCTATCTATTAGACAAAATGGATAAAAGATGTAGGTATAAACTATCGAAATAATCGATAAAAGATATAGGTAACAAATATAGATATTATAATGACTATAATAGCTCATGTCTAAGATTTAGACCTCATCGATATAATGATCCAGGTATAAAATATAGACAAAATAGATATAAAGATATAGGTATGAAATATAGACTAATAGATACAATAGAATAGGTATAAAATATAGACATAATAGATATGATAAATATAGGTATAAAATATAGACATAATAGATATAATAGATATAGGTATCAGATATAGTCATAGATATAAGAGATATTAGAATCAAATATAGACATAACAGAATAATAGGTCTAGGTATGAATATAGACATAATAGATATAATAAATATATGGATAGATACAGACATAATAGATACAATAGATATAGGTAAAAAATAGACAAATAGATATAATAGAGATAGATATCAAATATAGACATATAGATTTAGGTATAAAATATAGACATAATAGAGTTAACAATTATAGGTATAAAATATAGACATAATGCATATAATAGATATAGGTATAAAATATAGACATAATAGATATAATAGATATAGGGATAAATATAGACATATAGATATAATAGATATAGGTATAAGATATAGACATAATCGATATAATAGATCTAGGTATAAAATATACGACATAATAGATATAATAGATATAGGTATAAAATATAGACATAATAGATATTATAGATATAGGAATAAAATATAGACATAATTGAAATAGGTATAAAATATAAAGAAAATTGATATAAAAGATATAGGCATAAAATATAGACATACTAGATATAATCAATATATTTATAAAATATAGACATAATAGATATAATAGATATAGATATAAATATAGACATAATAGGATATAACAGGTATAGGTATGAAATATAGACATAATAGATATAATAGATATGTGTATAAGATATAGACATAAGCTTCTTCTCTGAGAAAACACCAACTGGAGGATGACGCCGGTGCAGCGGTGGTGGTCCGGAGGCCCTGGTGGCCCTGAGATGGGAAACCGCGGTGTCTTCCCCGGAGGTTTCGGCAGTGGCATCCGGGGCGGGGTCTTGGCCGTGGACGGGGTCGGTGCCGAGGCCGCGGAGCTCGCGGAGGCAAGGCCGAGGATAAGCAGTGATGCCCGTCACCAAGCTGGGCCGCTTGGTCAAGGACATGAAGATCAAGTCCCTGGAGGAGATCTACCTCTTCTCTATGCCCATTAAGGAATCTGAGATCGTTGACTTTTTTCTTGGGGGCCTCTCTCAAAGATGAGGTTTGAAGATTATGCGGTGCAGAAGCAGACCCGTGCTGGTCAGCGCACCAGGTTCAAGGCGTTTGTTGCTATCGGGGACTACAATGGCCACGTCGGCCTGGGTGTTAAGTGCTCCAAGGAGGTGGCCACCGCCATCCGTGGGGCCATCATCCTGGCCAAACTCTCCATTGTCCCGGTGCGCAGAGGCTACTGGGGGAACAAGATCAGCAAGCCCCACACCGTCCCTTGCAAGGTGACAGGCCGCTGTGGCTCTGTGCTGGTGCACCTCATAACTGCACCCAGGGGCACTGGCATCGTCTCAGCGCCTGTGCCCAAGAAGCTGCTCATGATGGCTGGTATTGATGACTGCTACACCTCAGCCCGGGGCTGCACTGCCACCCTGGGCAACTTCGCCAAGGCCACCTTTGATGCCATCTCTAAGACCTACAGCTACCTGACCCCTGACCTGTGGAAGGAGACTGTGTTTACCAAGTCTACCTATCAGGAATTCACTGACCACCTGTCAAGACCCCAAACCAGAGTCTCCGTGCAGCAGACCCAGGCTCCAGCTGTGGCTACAACATAGGCTTTTCATACAAGAAAAATAAAGTGAATTAAGCCTGTTAAAAAAAAAAAAAGATATAGACATAATAGATACAACAGATATAGGTATAAATATAGACAGATACAACAGATATAGATATAAAATAAAGACATAATAGATATAGGTATAAAATATAGACATATTAGATATAATAATTATAGGCATAAATATAGACATAATAGATATAATATAGGTATAAAATATATGACATAATAGACATAGATATAAAATATAGACAAATAGATTTAATAGATATAGGTATAAAATTATAGACATAATAGATATAATAAATATAGGTATAAAATAGAGACATAATAGTATAGGTATAAATATAGACATAATAGATTTAATAGATATAGTTATAAAATATAGACATAATAGATATAATAGATATAGGTATAAAATATAGACATAATACATATCGGTTGTAAAAATATAGACATAATTATATTTAATAGAAATAAGTTATAAACATAGACATAATGGATATAAATAGATATAGGTTATAAAATATAGACATAATAGATATAATATAGGTATAAATATAGACATAAAGTTATAGGTATTAATATAGACATAATAGAAATAAGTATAAATATAGACATAATAGATATAATAGATATAGGTATCAAATATAGACAAAATAATTATAATAGATATAGGTATAAACTATTGACATAATAGATATAGGTACAAAGTATAGACATAATGTTTATAATAGATATAGGTACGAAATACAGACATAATAGATATAGGTTATAGTATCTAGCCATAACAGATATAATAGATATAGGTTATAAAATATAGACATAACAGATATAATAGATATAGGCGTTAAAATATAGTCCTAGTAGATATAATGCAATAGGTATAAAATATAGACATAATGGATATAAGAGATATACGTATAAAATACAGACACAATAGATATAATAGATATAGGTAAAAAATATAGACATAATAGACTATAACAGATAAAGGTATAAAATATAGACATTATAGATATAGGTAAAAATATAGACATAATAGATATAATAGAAATAGGTATAAATATAGACATAATAGATATAATATATATACGTATCAAATATAGACATAATATTTACAATAGATATAGGTATAAATGTAGACATAATAGATACAGGTATAAAATACAGACATAATGGTTATAATAGATATAGGTATGAAATATAGACATCATAGGTATGATCAATATAGGTATGAAATATAGACATAATAGATATCGGTATAAAAATATAGACATAGTAGATATAGGTATAAAAGATAGACAGAGATATAATAGATATAGGTAAAAAATATAAACATAATAGATATAATAGAGATGGGTATAAAATATAGACGTAATAGATATAATAGATATAGGCGTAAAATATAGACATAGTAGATATAATAGATATAGGTATAAAATATAGACATAATAGATATAATAGATATAGCTATAATATACAGACATAATAGATATAATAGATATAGGTATAAAATATAGACATTATAGATATAGGTAAAAAATATAGACATAATAGATAAAATAGATATACGGATCAAATATAGACATAATAATTATAATAGATATAGGTATAAAATATAGACATAATAGATATAGGTATAAAATATAGACATAATGGTTATAATAGATATAGGTATGAAATATAGACATAATAGATATAATAGATATAGCTATAAAATGTAGACATAATACATATAATCGATATAGGAATAAAATATAGACATAATTGAAATAGGAATAAAATATAGACAAAATAGTTATAAAAGATATAGGTATAAAATATAGACATAATAGACATAATAGATATAGGTATAATATATGGACATAATAGATATAATAGATATAGGTATAAGATATAGCATAATCGATATATATGATATAGGTATAAAATATAGACATAATAGATATAATAGATATAGGTATAAAATATAGACATAATACATATAATAGATATAGGTGTAAAATATAGACACAATAGATATAATAGATAAAGGAATAAAATATAGACATAATTGAAATAGGTATAAAATACAGACAAAATAGATATAAAAGATATAGGTATAAAATATACACATAATAGATATAATAGATATAGGTATAAGATATAGACATAATCGATATAATAGATATAGGTATCAAATATAGACATAATAGATATAATAGATAGAGGTATAAAATATAGAATAATAGATATAATAGGATAAATAGATAGCGGAATGAAATATAAAGACATAATAGATATAGTAGATAGAGGTAGGTATAAAATATAAACTTAATAGATGTAATAGAGGGTAAAATATAGACCTAATAGATATAATAGATAAAGCTAAAAAATAGACATAAAAGATATAATAGATAGACGTATAAAATATAGACAATAGATAAAGATACAGATATAAAATAAGACATAATAGGTATAATAGCTAAGACAAATAGATATAATAGATATAGGTATAAAACATAGACATAATAGATATATACATACAGTTATAAATATAGACAAAATAGATATAACAGATATAGGTATAAAATATACATATAATAGATATAGGTATAAAATATAGATAAAATACTATAATTGATACAGGTATAAAATATAGATATAATAGATATAGTATAAAATAAATATAACAGAAATAGATATATAGGTATGAAAATATAAATATTAAGATATAGGTATAAAATATAGACATAATAGGTAAATAGATATAGGTATAAAATAGCCATAATAGATAAATACATATACCTATAAAATAACTTATAGTTGAATAATAGATATAGGTATAAAATATAGACATAATAGATATAGGTATAAAATATAGACATAGATATAATAGATATAGGTGTGAATATAGATATTATAGATATAGGTATAAACTATAGATGCAATAGATATAATATATTAGACACAATAGACATAATATATATAGGTAGAAAATATAGATATACTAGATATAATAGATATAGTATAAAAAGAAGTTTTTAATAGATGGTAGGTATAAAATATAGATAAATAGATATATAAGATATAGATATAAAATATAGACATAATAGATATAATAGATATAGGTATAAAATATCGATATAGATATCATGGATATAGGTATCAACTACAGATATAATAGATATAGTTATAAAATATAGAAATAGTGGAAAATATATATAGGTCTATAAATATAGACTTAATAGATATAATAGATGTAGGAATAATTTATAGACATAATAGATTTAATAGATAAAGATACAATATATAGATATAATAGATATAATAGATATTGGCATAAATAAAGACATATTAGATATAGGTATAAAATATAGACATATTATATATAATAGATATAGGTATAAAATATAGACAGAAGGTGTATAATAGATATAGGTATAAAATTAGACATAATAGATATCATCGATATAGGTATAAAATATAGACATAAGAAATATAGCTATAAAATATTAATATAATAGATATAATAGATATAGGTAAAAAATATAGACATAAGAGATATAATAGATACAGGTATAAAGTATAGACATAATATATATAATCAATACAGGTATAAAATATAGACATAATACATACAGTTATAAAGTATAGACATTATAGATATAATAGATATCGGTATAAAATATAGACATAATACATGCAAAAGATATATGTATAAAATATAGAAATAATAGAAACAATAGATATAGGTATAAAATATAGACATAATAGATATAATAGATATAATAGATAAAATATAGACATAATAGATATCATATATGTAGGTATAAAATATAGACATAATAGATATAGGTATTAAATATAGACATAATAGATATAGGTATAAAATATAGACATAATTGATATAGGTATATAATATAGACATAATAGATATAATAAATATAGGTATAAAATACAGAGTTAATAGATATAGGTATACAATATAGACATAATATATTTAAGATATATAGGTATAAAAAATAGATATAAAACACATAATAAATATAGATATAAAATATAGACATAATAGATATAATAGATATAGGTATAAAATATAGACATAATAGATGTAATAGACTTATAAAATATAGACATAATAGATATAACTGACAGAATTATAAAATATAGACATAATAGATATAATAGATAGAGGGATAAAATATAGACATAATAGATATAGTAGATATAGGTATAAAATACAGACATAATAGATATAATAGATATACGTATAAAATATAGACATAATAGATATATTAGATGTAGGTATAAAACGTAGACGTAATAGTTATAGGTATAAAAAATAGACATAATAGATATAATAGATGTAGGTATGAAATAGAGACATAATAGATATAATAGATAAAGGTATAAAATAGACACATAACAGATATAATAAATACACGTATAAAATAAAGACATAATAGATATAATAAATATTGATATAAAATATAGACAAAATAGATATAGGTACACAATATAGACATATAGACATAATAGATATAATACATATAGGTATAAAATGTCGACATAATAGATATAATAAATATAGGTATAAAATGAAGACATAATAGATATAATAGATATAGGGATAAAATACAGACATAAAAGATATAATACATACAGGTATAAAATACAGACATCATAGATATAATAGATATAGGTATAAAATATAGACATAATAGATATAGGTATAAAATATAGACATTGTAGATACAATCGACATAGGTATAAAGTATAGACATAATATATATAGGTATAAAATATAGACATAATAAATAGAATAGATAGAGGTATAAAATATAGACATAATAGATATAGTTATAAAATATAGATATAATAGATATAAGAGATATAGTTAAAAACTATGGACATAATAGTCTTAATAGTTAAAGGTATTAAAATGTAGACAAAATAGATATAATATATATAAGTATAAAATATAGATATAATAGATATAGGTATAAAATATTAGATATAATAGATATAATAGATATACGTATAAAATATAGATAAAATAGATATCGGCCGTAAATACAGATATAATAGATATAATAGTACAGATAGAAGTATGGATATAATAGATAAAATTATAAAATATAAAATAATAGATATAATAGATATAGGTTATAAAATATAGATATAATAGATATAGTTCTAAAATATAATTATAATAGATATAGGGTATAAAATATAGATTAAATAGATATAATAGATATAGTTCTAAAATATAGACATAATAGATATAATAGATATAGGTATAAAATATAGACATAATAGATATAATACATATACGTATAAAATATAGATATAATAAATATAATAGATATAAGAATAAAATATAGATATAATAGCTACAGGTATAAAATACAGATATAATAGATATAATAGATACAGGTATAAAATATAGACAATAGATATAATAGATATATGTATAAAATATAGATATAAAAGATATAATGGATATAGCTATCAAATATAGATAAAATAGATATAGGTATAAAATATAGATATAGTGGATATAATGGATATAGGCATAAGAAGTAGACATAATAGATATAATAGATATAGGCATAAAATATAGACATAATAGATATAATAGATAAAGATATAAAATATAGACATAAAAGACATAGGTATTAATTATAGACACATTATATATAATAGATATAGGTATAAAATATAGACATAGGAAGCATAGTAGATAAAGGTATAAAATATAGACATAATAGATATAATAGATATAGGTATAAAATATAGACAGAATAGATATGGGTATAAAATATAAACGTAATAGATATATTAGATATAGGTATAAAATATGGACATAAGAGATATAATAGATATAGGTTTAAAATATAGACATAACACATATAATTGATACAGGTATAAAATACAGACACAATAGATATAGGTGTAAAGTACTGACATAATAGATATAATAGATATAGGTATAAAATATAGACATAATACATACAATAGATATAGGTATAAAATATAGACATAATAGATATAATAGATACAGGTACATATATAGATATGATAGATATAGGTATAAAATATAGATATAATAGATATAATAGATACATGTATAAAAAAAGATATAATAGATACAGGTATAAAATATAGACAATAGATATAATAGATATATGTATAAAATATAGATATAATAGATATAATGGATATAGGTATCAAATACAGATATAATAGATATAGGTATAAAATATTGATATAGTGGATATAATGGATATACGCATAAAAAAAGACATAATTGATATAATAGATATAGGTATAAAATATAGACATAATAGATATAATAGATAAAGATATAAAATATAGACATGATAGATATAGGTATAAAGTATAGACAAAATAGATATAATAGATATAGGTATAAAATACAGACACAAGAGGTATAGTAGATAAAGGTATAAAATATAGACCTAATAGATATACTACATATAGGTATAAAATATAGACAGAATAGATATGGGTATAAAATATAAACATAATACATATAACAGATATAGGTATAAAATATCGACATAAGAGATACAATAAATATAGGTATAAACTACAGACATAACACATATAATCGATACAGGCATAAAATATAGACATAATAGATGTAACAAATATAGGTATAAAATAGAGACATAATAGATTTGATGGATATAGGTATAAAATATAGACATAAAAGATACAATAGATATAGGTATAAAGTATGGATATAATAGGTTTAATAGATATACGTATAAAATATTGACATAAGAGGTATAGTAGATATAAGGTATAAATATAGAACTACTAGCTATAATAGATATCGGTATAAAATATCGACAGAATAGATTGGGTATAAAATATAAACATAATAGATATAATAGATATACGTATAAAAATATCGAATAAGAGATACATAAATCCAGGTATTAAAATATACATAATAGATATAATCGATACAGGTATAAAATATAGATATAATAGATATAATATAAAATATAATGTAATAGATATGACAGATATAGGTATTAAATATAGATATAAGAAATCTTGTATAAAATATAGTTATAATAGATATAGGTATAAAATATAGATATAATAGATATAATAGATATAGGTATAAAATATAGACATAATAGATATATAGATATAGGTATAAAATATAGTCATAATAGATATAGGTAAAAAATACAGACATAATAGATATAAGAGATATAGATAATAAATATAGACCTAATAGATAGTATAAAATATAGACATAATA
>NW_022144678.1:0-10027 GCF_007565055.1 Rhinopithecus roxellana
TGAGACCTAATCGATCTACTAAATATAGGTATAAAATACGATCGTCATACATATTGGTAGAGAAAATATAGACATTAATAGACACAATAGATTATATGTATAAAATATAGACATAAAATATCATCGAATTAGGTATTAAAAAAATATAGGCATCTAATGGAATAATAGTAGCTATAGGTATGAGATATAGACATAATCGACTTTTATAATAAGATTAGGTATAAAATATTATACATATTGATATAAAGTTAGATTCTACCGTTATATAATAATATAAAATATAATAGATATTAATGATCGAGTTATATAAATAATAGACATACATAGATTATATAGAGGAATATAAAATAACAGACAAATAGTAGATATAATAGCTATAGGTGTAAAAAACAGACATAATATTCGGATTATATAATAGTATCTAGGGTAAAAAATATAGATATATAGAATTACTATGATAGACGATTTTAAAATCAGACATAATTTGGATATAATAGTATAGGTATAAAACATATTACATAATATTATTATAGGTTATAACATTTTATACACCTAAGATATCATCGATATAGCGATAAAAATATGTACAAACTAGATATAATAGATAAAGGTTTATAAATTAGACCTAAAGTCGACCATTAATAGATATAGTATAAAATATAGAACTAACGATATAATAGAATAGGTTATCAAATATAGACCGAATAGATATAGGTATAAATATAGGACCTTAATCTATCATAATTACGATATAAGCTAAAAATTATACACATATAGATATACTAGATCACAGGTATTAAAATGAAGACATAAATTAGATATATAATAGAATACATGTATAAAATATAGCATAAAAGACTTATATATGTATAGGTTGGTCTTAAAATCTTGACATCATAGATATAATAGATATAGGTATAAACTCTAGGACAAATACTTAGATTATAGGTATGAATCTAGTACATAGTAGATACAATCGCTAGAGGTATAAAATATAGACATACTAATATAGGTATAAAATATCGACATACTTTAACTAGAATAATAGAGGTATAAACATCTATGATTAATAGATATAGTATAAAATATAGACATTAATTCGAATAGCGAATCGGTTATAAAATCTAGTACCCATACTAGTTATAGAGATTATTTATAAATGTCGGACATTACCAGATATTAATCATACGTAACTTAACAATAGATATAATAGCATGGAGGTATAAAAATATCCATATAATAGATAAATAGACATACATATTAAAATTATAGATTACACTAGATATCGGCATGAAATATAGATATAATCTATATAATCGATACAGATATAAAAATATGGCTATAATAGATTAAAATTATAAAAATATACTATAATCGATATAAACGAGATCGTATAAAATATAGATATCTCTAGATATTAAAATATAGTTATAATAGATACGGTATACAATATAGATATAATAGATCTATCTATAAAAATCCTAGACGTAATAGATATAATCGATATAGGTTCTAAAAATAGGACTAATTAGATATAATAACGATATAGGTGTTAAATATAGACATAACGACTATAATACGATACAGGTATAAAATATAGACCTATAGATAGATAGAATATGGGACAAAACATAGACATAATCGATTACGTTAGATATAGGTATGAAACGACATAATCAATAAGATATCATATTAGATCTAATCGATATAATGGATAAAGTATAAAATCATAGATATAATAGACAAAACGATAGAGGTATCACATGAAATATATAGAATAGCACTATAAAATATAGCATATAATGGATTATAATAGATATACGTATTAAACATATAGACATAATGGAAACTACCCATAGAGAAGCATCGAATAATAGATCTAGGTATAATAATACAGACTATCATAGGAGATAATAGATAGAGAGATAAAATATAAAACAAAATAGATATAATAGCTCGAGGTATAAAATAAGACAAAATAGATATTCGTATAAAATAGAGGACTTATGATTAATAGATATAGGTATGCACGTGCAGCTATACTTAGATATAATAAGATGGGCTAATAATACACGCCTATAGTATCTATGAAAATTAGATATAAATAGATAAAGAGATATAGGTATACGATATAGACTATGAATAGTATAAAAATATTGGTGTATAAAAAACGACATTTAATAGATGAGCGGGTATAAATCATAAACATAATAGTATACCTATAAAAAAAGACTTAGATAGACTAAACAGTTATAATAGATTATAGGTAAAAACTCTAGCCTAATAGATATAGCAGCTATAGATATAAAATATTAGCCATAATATGATCTACTAGATATTCGTAACATAGCGCTCATCAAGATATAGGTATAAAATATAGACATAATAGATATCTAGATACAGCTATGACATTACAGACATACTCGCTTATTATAATATAGGTATAAACTATAGACCACCTAGATGTCATAGACATAGTTCTAAACTATAGACAAATAGATATAATCGATATCGGTCTAAAATCTACCATAAAACGATATACCCACATATGGGTATAAAAATATAGCTTCTAATAGATAAAGGTATAACCTACGATTTATACAAGCTCTAATAGATTTCTATTAGGATACCCTATTTAGATATCATAGATCTTGTATAAAATATAGCTATGCTCGCTCTCCCTCTAACCTCTAGCTCTAATAAAATATTCTTCTAACTTATACATATAATCGATACCCTAGCTTACATGTTATAAACACATTAGATCTACGAGATCTCCTTCTATCTCTTTCTAAACTGTCGCCATCATTGCTCTAATCGCCATAGGTATAATCTCTAGACAAAATAGATGTCATAGACCTAGGTCTAACACTAGCCCTCCGGTCTAAACTCTAGCTCACCCGATATCATCGCTTATCACATATCCACACCTCTCTGCTCATATAGATCGAGCGGTATCACACTCTCCCAGTAGCTATACTCCGATTACCAGGTATAACCTATAGACAATAATAAATTTAATAGACTAGGTATTGTATTAAAATTCCCTAGACCTACCAGGTCCACACCTGCCAAGCTATCCTCGCTCTTCTAGATCTCGGAACGCTTATCGCTCTCATAAGATAATCGATCTAGGATTAACCATATAGACCTACTCGCTTACGAGCTCTGTCTACACTATCGCTCTACTCGTATCATAATGTGCTTCTAGGTATCCATCCCTATCTATCGCCATCGGTATACAATACCGTTCTAGCTATTGCTATTTAATAAAATATTCCGGTATGGACCTATCGCCTCCCCGATATCATAGTTATCTGGTATCCCGATAGGACCTTCCTCGATTATACTAGATAACAATATTAACTATAGGACATTTCTATTCTCCTCGGGCTCTTGGTATATTAAAGTGTAGACCTCATAGCAGGCATAACATATCGCCCTAATCGATTATACTCGATATAGGTATAATCAATCTCCCCCCAACATCGGAAGCCCCCTCGATCTAGGTCTCAAATCTAGAAGCATAGATTCACCATAGATCTAGTTACAAACCTATTAGACATTTAGCGATATAAGGCTATCGGTATCACCTTGGACATAATCCCATCTCCCGCTATCCGGTCTAACCCTCTCGACCGGCTAGATCACAGGTCTAAATGTACAGCCCATCCTAGCTCTCATAGATATAGGCTAAAATATAGACTACTGCCTATCCCTTCGATCTCGGTTCTCCACTATAGCCATCATCCCTCTCCTACCTTTCTCGGTCTCCCCTCTCGCCCTCCTGACTTTCTCAAACCATCTCGGTTTCCCCCTACCTCCTCCTCGGTTTTTCTCGCTCCCCGTATCCCCTCCTCCCTCCTGTGCTGTATCCTTCCCCTCGGTCTAGCATCTCGCCATGCTCGCTATCTACTCGCTCTTCGGTATCCCCCCAGGGCCCTCCTAGCTCTAGTCGTCTACCTGGTAAAAATATAGATATAATAGACAAAATAGATAGAGGTATAAATATAGATATAATAGAAAAGGTATAAAATATAGATATAATGGATATAATAGATATAGGTATAAAATATAGACATAATGGATACAATAGAGACAGAATAGATATAATAGATATAGGTATAAAATACAGACATCATAGATATAATAGATAGAGATATAAAGTTTAAACAAAATAGATATAATAGATAGAGGTATAAAATATAGACAAAATAGATATAGGTATAAAATATAGACATAATAGATATAATAGATATAGGTATGAAATGCAGATATACTAGATATAATAGATAAAGGTATAATAATACAGCTATAGATATAAAATATAGATATAATAGATATAATAGATATAGGTATAAGATATAGACATAATAGATATAATAAATATGGGTGTAAAATATAGACATAATAGATATAGGTATAAAATTTAGTCATAATAGATATAATAGATATAGGTATAAAATATAGACATAATAGATGTAATCGATATAGGTATAAAATGTACACATAAGAGATATAATAGATATAAGTATAAAATATAGACATAATAGATATAATAGATATGCGTATAAAATATAGACATAATAGATATAATAGATATAGGTATAAAATATGGACACAATAGATTATAGATAGATACTTATAAAATATACACATAATAGATATAAATAGATGTAGGTATAAAATATATACATAATAGACATAATTGATATAGGTATAAAATATAGACATAATAGATATAATAGAGATAGGTATAAAATATAGACATAATAGATATAATAGATATAGCTATAAAATATAGACATAATAGATATAATAGATATAGGTATGAAATATAAACATAATAGATATAGGTATAAAATATAGACATAATAGATATAGGTGTAAAATATAGACATATTACATATAATAATTATAGGTATAAAATATGCACATAATAGATATAATATAGGTATAAAATGTGGACATAATGGATATAATAATATAGGTATATGATATAGACATAATAGATATAATATATAGGTATAAAATATAGACTTAAACATTTAATAGATATAGGTATAAAACATGATATAATAGATATATTAGTGTAGGTATTAAATACACACAGTATATATAATAGAATTAGTATAAATATAAACATAATATATCATAGATATAGATATGAAATATAGACGTTAATAGATATAGTAGATATAGGTATAAAATATAGACATAAAGATATAATAGATATAGGTAGAAAATATAGAATAATAGATATAATAGATATAGGTATAAATAAAGGACATAGTAGATAGAGGTATAAAATATAAAATAACAAACATAATAGAAATAGTTATAAAATCTAGACATAATAGATATAATAGATATAGGTATCAAACATAGACATAATAATTAAAATAGATATAGGTATAAAACATAGACATAATAGATATAGGTATAATTTATAGATTAATGGTTATAATAGATATAGGTATGAAATACAGACCATAAGGGATATAGTAGGTATAGGTATAAAATATAGACATAATAGATATGATAGATATATGTATAAGATATAGACATAATAGATATAATAGATATAGGTACAAAATATAGAGATAATAGATATAATAGATATATGTATAAGAGATAGACATAATCGATATAATAGATATAAGTATAAAATATAGACATAATGGATATCATAGTTATAAGTATAAAATATAGACATAATAGATAGATATAGGAATAAAATATTGACGAAATTGAAATAGGTATAAAATATTGACAAAATAGATATAAAATATATAGGTATAAAATGTAGATATAATAGATATAATAGATATAGGTATAAAATATAGACATAATAGATATAATAGATATAGTTATATATATAGACATAAGAGATATAAGAGATATAGAATAAAATACAGACATAATTGAAATAGGTATAAAAAATAGACATAAAAGATAAAATAATTATAGGTATAAAATAGAGACATAATAGATATAACAGACATATGTATAAAATATAGACATAATAGATATAATAGATATAGATATAAAACATAGACATAATAGATAAAATAGGTATAGGTACAAAATATAGAAATAATAGATATAATAGATAGAGGTTTAAAATATAGACATAATAGATATAATAGATATAGATGTAAATTATAGACATAATAGATATAGGTATAAAACATAGACATATTAGATATAATAAAAATAGGCATAAAATATAGACATAATAGATATAGGTATAGAATATAGACATAGTAGATATAATAGATATAGGTATAAAATATAGACATAATAAATACCGGTATACAATATAGACATCATAGATATAATAGATATAGGTTTAAAAAATAGACATAATTGATATAATAGATATAGGTATTAAATATAGACATAACAGATATAGGTATAAAATACAGACATAATAGATATCGATATACAATATAGACATAATAGATATAATAGATATAGGTATAAAATATAGACATAGTAGATATAATAGATATAGGTATAAAATACAGACAGAGGTGATATAATAGATATAGCTATAAAATATAGACATAATGGATATAATAGATATAGGTATAAAATACAGACATAATAGTTATAAAAGATATAGGTATAAAATACAGGCACTATAGATACAGGTATTAAATATAGACATCATAGATATAATAAAAATAGTTATAAAATATAGACATAATAGATATAATAGATATAAGTATCAAATAGACACATAATAATTTTAATAGATATAGGTTTAAAATATAGACAAAATAGATATAATCCATATAGGTAATAAAATATAGACATAATAGATAAATGTATAAAATATAAATATAAAAGATAAATATCGGTCAAAAATATAGACATAATAAATATAATAGATATAGTTACAAAATATAGACATAATACATATAGGTATAAAATACAGACATCATAGATGTAATAGGTATAGTTATAAAATATAAACCTAATAGATATAGGTATAAAATAGAGACACAATATATATAAAAGATATCGTTATAAAATATAGACATAATAGATATAGTTATAAGATATAGACATAATAGATATAACAGATATATGTATAAGATACAGACATTATCGATATAATAGATATAGGTATAAAATATAGACATAATACATATAATAGATATATGTATAGGATATAGAAATAATCGATATAATAGATATAGGTATAAAATGTAGACATAATAGATGTAATAGATATAGGTATAAAATATAGGCATAATAGATATAACTGATATAGGAATAAAATATAGACATAATTGAAATAAGTATAAAATATAGACAACAGAGATATAAAAGATATAGTTAGGAAATATAGGCATAATAGATATAATACATATGGGGATAAAATATAGACATAATAGATATAATAGATATAGATATAAAATATAGACATAATAGATATAGGTAAAATTATAGACATATTAGATATAATAATTATAGGTATAAATTATTGACATAATAGATATAATAGATATAGGTACAAAATATAGACATAATAGATATAGATATAAAATATAGCCATAATAGATTTAATAGATATAGGTATAAAACATAGACATAATAGATATAATAGATATAGATATAAAATATAGACATAATAGATATAGGTATAAATTATAGACATATTAGATATAATACATATAGTAATAAAATATACACAGAGTACATATAATAGATATAGGTATAAAATATAGACATAATAGATATCGGTATAAAATATAGACATAACTGCTTATAAATATAGGTATGAAATATAGACATAATCGATATAGGTATAAAATATACACATAATAGATATAATAGATATATGTATAAGATATAGACCTAATAGATATAATAGATATATGTATAAGATATAGACATAATAGATATAATAGCTATAGATATAAAATATAGACATAATAGATATAATAGGTAAAGGAATGAAATATAGACATAATAGATATAATAGATACATGTATAAGATATACACATAATAGATACAAAAGATATAGGTATAAAATATAGACATAATAGATATCGGTAAAAAATATAGACAGAATAGATATAGGTATGAAATATACACATAGATATAATAGATAAAGGTATAAAATATAAACATAATAGATATAATAGAGATGGGTATAAAATATAGACGTAATAGATATCATAGACATAGGTGTAAAATATGGACATATTACATATAATAGATATAGGTGTAAAGTAGAGACATAATAGATATAATAGATATAGGTATAAAATATAAAAATAAAAGATATAATAGATAAAGGTATAAAATATAGGCATTATAGATATAGGTATAAAATATGGACATAATAGATATAATAGAAATAGGTATAAAATATAGACATAGATATAGGAGATATAGGTATAAAATATACACATAATAGATATAATAGAGATGGGTATAAAATATAGACGTAATAGATATAATAGATTTAGGAGTAAAATACAGATATAGTAGATATAATAGATATAGGTATAAAATATATACATAATGCATATCATAGATATAGGTATAAAATATAGACATAATACATATAATAAATATAGGTATAAAAAATAGACATAATAGATATAGGTATTAAATATAGACATAATAGATATAATAGAAATAGGTATAAAATATAGACATAATAGCTATAATAGATATAGATATCAAATATAGACATAATAATTATAATAGATATAGGTATCAAATATTGACATAATAGATAAAGGTACAAAGTACAGACATAATGGGTAGAATAGATATAGGTATGAAATATAGACATAATAGATATAATAGGTATATGTTTAAAAAAAAGACATAATAGACATAATAGATAAAGCTATAAAATATAGACAGAGTAGATATAATTGATGGAGGTATAAATTATAGACATAATATATATAATAGATATAGGTATAAAATATAGACATAATAGATATAAGTATAAAATATAGACATAATAGATTTAATAGATATAGGTATAAAACATTGATATGATAGATATAATAGATATAGGTATGAAATATGGACCTAATAGACTTAATAGATATAGGTATAAAATATAGACAGAGTAGATATAATAGATATAGGTATAAATATTAGACTTAATAGATATAATAGATATAAGTATAAAATATAGACATAATAGATATATGTATAAAACACAGACAATATAGATATAACAGATATACGTATAAAATATAGACATAAGTGGTAAAAAATGTAGGTATGAAATATGAACATAATAGATATAGGTATAAAATATACGCATAATAGATATAATAGATATATGTATAAGATACAGACATAATAGATATAATAGATATAGGTATATAGTAAAGACATAATAGATATAATAGATATAGGTGTAAAATACGGACATAATAGATATAATAGGTATAGGAATAAAATACAGACATAATTGAAATAGGTTTAAAATATACACAAAATAAATATAACAAATATAGGTATAAAATATAGACATAATAGATATAATAGATATATGGATAAGATATAGACATAATAGATATAATAGATGCAGGTATAAAATATAGACATAATAGATATAATAGATAAAGGTATAAATTATAGACATAATAGATATAATAGATATAGACATAAAACATAGACATAATAGATATTGGTATAAAATATAAACATAATAGATGTAATACAAATAGGTAGAAAATATAGACATAATAGATATAATAGATGTAGGTAATAAAATATAGACAAATTAGATGTAATAGATATAGGAATAATATTTAGACATAATAGATATAATTGATATAGGTATGAAATATAGACATAATAGATATATTAGGTATAGGTTTAAAATAAAGACATAAAAGATATAATAGATATAGGTATAAAATATGGACATAATAGATATAGGTATAAAATATAGACCTAATAGATATAATAGAAAAAGCTATAAAATATAGACATAATACATATAATAGATATATTTATAAATATAGACATAGATAT